>NC_134362.1:194752470-194949970 GCF_048569485.1 Anomaloglossus baeobatrachus | reverse complement strand
CTATTTCACTGCACAAATACATGGTAAAATATAGAATTTAAAAAAAAAAAAAAAAAACGGAAATCTGTCTCCGAGGGAAAACAATATGACGAAAAGCCCGACGAGGAGGAGAGACTTCTGTATCTAGTGATCGGTGGATGTTTTAGAGGACGACGCTTATCAGATCTAATACGTGCAGTGGAGAATAAAATACCAATCTTAAGTCCGAGGGATAAAGGCACGGATCGGAAAAAAGATGGTGCAGAATGCCATGGTGAAGGGAGATGGGTCACACCGCCATCTACCACTAATATGGATAAAAAGATGGCTTCCCACCCAGCCCCCTAACAAAGGGGACGCCAATGTGATGGCCAGGATGGAGACAACTCCAATCACGGTCATATTAGCGATTGTGGCATCCGGGTGGTTAGAAAATAAAGGAATCTGACTAATTATGATGGCATTCACATGCCCTGCCTGCTGGGGTAAAAAAAAAAAAAATAAAAAGTGGTTTAGATCTTAGAAAAAAAAAAAAATAATAATAATAATAAAAAATTATAATAATTAATAATAAATAATATTTTTTAAATATTATTATTATTATTATTATTATTATTATTAAACTATTAAACTAGTGCAGTCTGCACGTTCCCACGCCGGGCATCCCGAGTAATAAATCATGTGCTTCACAGATGTGACCGACCACAAACATCCAGCCGGGGACAGCTGCCCAGTGTCGTCAGTCCACAGTATATACCGGGGTCCTGTACTGCGCAGGATACGGGGCCGGCGCAGCTCTGCGAGGCCTCTCTGCCGGGGACATCTCTCACAATTCTCTTCTTAGGACGATCACCATTTGCATGGATTAGGAAATGATGATTATGTTACTGGAAAGATGGGTTAGGCTACTTTCACACTTGCGTTGAACGGCATCCGTCACAATGCGTTGTGTGACGGATGCGTTGTAAATAGTGTGATATAAAGGCAACGGATTGCTGTGAAATAACGCGTTGCGTTAAGGAGGCGGTGTTCTACGGCCGCTCGCTGTCAGCTTCATGTAGCAGAGTTGGATGCGTCGCGGGACCTCGTGTGGATTACGCCGGACCTGGAGGGGTATTTGGGGATTAATAAAGTGGTGAAAGAGGGTGTTTTTTTAACTTTTATTCCAAATAAACACATACACCCGAAAAAAATCCTTTATTTACTTTCACTTACAGGTTAATCATTGTGCGTGTCTCATAGACGGCTGCCATGATTTACCTTGGACTTGGATGCTGCCATTAACTCCTTATTACCCCGATTGCCACCGCACCAGGGCAATTCGGGATGAGCCAGGTAGAGTAACGGGACTGTCGCATCTAATGGATGCGGCAATTCTGGCCGGCTGCTGGCTGATATTTTTAGGCAGGGGAGCTCCCCATCTTGAGAACACCAGCCTTCAGCCGTGTGGCTTTACCTTGGCTGGTATCAAAATTGGGGGGGGGGACTGCATGCCTTTTTTTTTAATTATTTATTTATTGTACTGCATGATATAGACCCGCCCACCGGTGGTTGTGATTGGTTGCAGTGAGAGCTGTCACTCAGCGTGGGGGCGTGTCTGACTACAACCAATCATAGGCGCCGGTGGGCGGGGGAAGCAGGGAATACGATATGGAATAATGAGCGGCCGGCATTTTCAAAAGCAGGAGAAGCCGCCGGAGCAGTGTGACAGCCGTGCAGTGCCGCACCGGTAATCGGGGATCGGTGAGTATGAGAGAGGGGGAGAGAAACCAGGAGTGATGTTTAACAATTTAGATCGTTCTGCTGGACATGCGGAGCATGCGCAGTAGAATGTGACGGAATCCGCCCCCATAGACATTCATGATGCCTCGTAACGGATCCCAACGGAATCCTGTGGAGTGCGTTTTTTTAGAGCAACAAAAACGCTACATTCAGCGTTTCCTGCGCCCTACAGTTACAGTTATGGGATGGGGAGGGAGGGGAGGGGGGGCTGTAAAATTAAGAATATAGTTAATAATAAACATTGTCATTATACTTACCGCGCCTGCGACACATCCTGCAGACTGTCTCCCGACCGCTTCTGCTTCCGTGTCCTATCATTGCTGTGCCCCTCGGTTACAGGACCTTCCATGAGGTCATAGCCATGTGACCAGTCTGGTGTGAATGTTGTACAGATATTGGGTTAGATTGGTCTGTAACATCATGGAAGGTCCTTTAGTCAGTGGTAGTTACCCGGGGG
This sequence comes from Anomaloglossus baeobatrachus, assembly GCF_048569485.1. Classification (NCBI taxonomy): domain Eukaryota; kingdom Metazoa; phylum Chordata; class Amphibia; order Anura; family Aromobatidae; genus Anomaloglossus; species Anomaloglossus baeobatrachus. Next base: position 194,947,752 of record NC_134362.1, on the reverse strand, counting down.
CACAGCAATGATCGGACGTGGAAGCAGAAGCGGCCGGGAGACAGAGTCTGCCGGAAGCCTCGCGGGACCTGTAAGTATAATCAGAATGTTTTTTAATAATGTGCTTTTTTTTTTTTTTTTTTTTACAGCCTCTGGACCCAAACTGTAACACGAGCCTCCCAGGAAAGCTTGTGTGCAGCGTAAGGCTATGTTCACACTTCGTTGTTTTGCTTCCATCAGATCCGTCGTTTTTTAGATGTCAACTGACGCAACAGATGTGTTTATTTCACAGGATTCCGTTCACAGGAATCCTGTGAAGAAAAAAAACCCAAAACACTGATCCGTCGCGTCCGTTACATCCGCTGTGCGTCTGTTTTTTGACGGATCCGTCGTGATCTGTTTGTGTTTAGGAAAGCCAAGTGGGTGTGCCAGACATGCTGAGCATGCTCAGTAAAGAATGATAGAATCCAGCACTGGATACTGGATTCCATCGTATGACGGATTATGGTGGCATCCAGCACCAAAGACATCCATTGGAGATTTCGATGGATGGCAACAGTCACTTGCGGAGTCCGTTTTTTTGCCGTTGCAAAAAAACGTTACATTCAGCGTTGCTCCCGCCTGGTAAATGACTGATCCGTCACGCGGAGATGCTACGCAGGGCCATCTGTCGCTAATAGAAGTCTATGGGGGAAAAATGGAATCTGCAAAATATTTTGCAGGATACTGTAATTCCTCAAGGCGACGGATTATGATGGAAGTAAAACAACGGAAGTGTGAACATAGCCTTCGGTAGGTAAAGTCCACGCACAGCAACAGAAAGTGAAAATCCTCGGCGCATTAATGCCCTAGTCCCGCAGCCTCCAGGACTATATGGCACTCTCCCCCATCAGTCCAGCACACGAGACGCTCCTCTCCCCAATAATCCAGCACATTTTATGCTCCTCTCCTCAGTAATCCGGCACATTATGTTACTACTCCTTGTAATCCGGCACATTATTCTACTAACACAATTACTACATAATAGGGTTGCGCGGCGGCAGACAGGGTTGCGCGGCAGTGGCTCCTGCCCCTCAGCAGCAGCGGCTCCTGCCCCTCAGCAGCAGCGATTCCTGCAGCACTCAGCACGTGATGGACAAATCGCTCTCTGCAGAACAGAGAGAGCGCGGTTTATCTCCCTATGTAAAAGGGCCTTCCCTCCTGGTCTACAGTATAATGGTGCCATACAACACTGCAAACTCAAGGCCCCAAACCTGTTCACAGCGGACGACGTCAGCCAATCGCAGGGGTTAGAACGACAAAGGCTTTGCGATCTGCCTAGTGATGATGGCATTATTACACAACCTGGGACTTAGTCTCTGCTCTGGCCCTGATGCTTGTTGGTGCAGCTTGGACCCCAGCCAGATGGGCTAAATGGGGTGTACTGTACAGAGCCCTATCCCCGTCCGTGCATATAACTGGGGTGCACTGTGCAGAGCCCCGTCCGTGCATATAACTGGGGTGCACTGTGCAGAGCCCCGGTCCGTGCATATAACTGGGGTGCACTGTGCAGAGCCCCGGTCCGTGCATATAACTGGGGTGCACTGTGCAGAGCCCCGGTCCGTGCATATAACTGGGGTGCACTGTGCAGAGCCCCGGTCCGTGCATATAACTGGGGTGCACTGTGCAGAGCCCCGGTCCGTGCATATAACTGGGGTGCACTGTGCAGAGCCCCGGTCCGTGCATATAACTGGGGTGCACTGTGCAGAGCCCCGGTCCGTGCATATAACTGGGGTGCACTGTGCAGAGCCCCGGTCCGAGCATATAACTGGGGTGCACTGTGCAGAGCCCCGCTCCGTGCATATAACTGGGGTGCACTGTGCAGAGCCCCGGTCCGTGCATATAACTGGGGTGCACTGTGCAGAGCCCCGGTCCATGCATATAACTGGGGTGCACTGTGCAGAGCCCCAGTCCATGGATATAACTGGGGTGCACTGTGCAGAGCCCCGGTCCGTGCATATAACTGGGGTGCACTGTGCAGAGCCCCGGTCCATGCATATAACTGGGGTGCACTGTGCAGAGCCCCAGTCCATGGATATAACTGGAGTGCACTATGCAGAGCCCCAGTCCATGGATATAACTGGAGTGCACTGTGCAGAGCCCCGTCCGTGCATATAACTGGGGTATTCTGTGCAGATCCCCGGCAACGTCTGTGTGAATGGGAGTCCCTGTGTAACCACTCGTACCGTCCCCCAGACATCTGTAAGTCACTGAAAACAGCTCCATTCACAATGTGAACAGAGACCCTTTAATTACCCCTCCCCCTCAAAAATGCAACAGGCGATGTCATTCTTAAATGCCACCCATTCCTTAAATAACCTGCGTCCTCCTACATAACTAGAGGAGCCCCCTCCCTCTCCGCTCTTCCTAAATAATCCCACCCTAAATAAACCAAAGCTCCATCCTGGAAATCTGTGTACAGCCCCTAGGAAAGCACAGACGCTACGCAGCACATTACACGTCATTACCTGGGCAGACCCATAGCTCTTGCACAGGTTCACACGGAGCAGATATGCTGAGGACTGACCGCCTGTCCACATCAGCACACAGAAGAGCCACCATGCATTAGAAAAGTGGATGACGCTTATACTCCATCCACAGAAGCAATCCACAACGCAAAACTCTACAAATTCCAAAAAGTTTAACTTCTCCTTTGCAAACTTAGCAAAAAAAATAAATAAATAATAAAGACTCCGCTTGCAAATACAAGTGATAACTAGCGCAAATTTGCTGCAGAAAACAATCGGCACTAAAATCGCAACATGTAAAATGCGAACCCGCAGGAAAAGTGTCTGCGCATTTTCACGTAATACGCGGCTTTCGCTGCAGACAAAACTGCAGATATTTCAGCCAAAAATCCGGATGGGAAATCCGCAGGAATACATGACTGCACCAAAATATATCCACCCTACAGAGGCCTGTCCCCGCACCATCAGTGCCCATCTAGGGCCTCACGTCACCAATTTGGTCCAGATTCAGGGCCCAATAACCACCACATGACAATGTGACCCCCTTCACTATGTCCCTTCTTACAAAAATAGGCAAAGACCAAGGCAAGCAGAAATCAGCAGAGAGGAAAGGGTGCAGGAAGAAAAAAATAGGAGAAGTTTATTGCAGTTTCATTTTAAGATCTTCAGCATTTTTAGCCCAATTCTGGAAACCCCCCATAAACATCCCGGACAGTACCACGCACTGCAACGTATGTACACCGCGCAGAAAACAGAAGATGAGAGCTTTATAGCAGCACTATAGCGCCATAGTACGCGGCCTCGGTTTTGCTGGTCTGGTCAACTCCCAGCATTCCCTCCATACCTGCTCATAGCGACAACCCACCCAACACTGGTACACAGCTCATACCGATACATCCCCAAAATACTGACACCGCTAGTGCTATGACCTAGCGCCCCGGTACTACAGCCCCCCCCATCGCAACACCCAAGTACTACAGCCCCCATCATCCCGACGGACCCAATACTACAGCCCCCACCATCGCAACACCCCAAGTACTACAACCCCCATCATCCCGACGGACCCAATACTACAGCCCCCACCATCGCGACACCCCAAGTACTACAACCCCCATCATCCCGACAGACCCAATACTACAGCCCCCACCATCGCGACACCCCAAGTACTACAACCCCCATCATCCCGACAGACCCAATACTACAGCCCCCACCATCGCAACACCCCAAGTACTACAGCCCCCATCATCCCGACGGACCCAATACTACAGCCCCCACAATCGCGACACCCCAAGTACTACAGCCCCCATCATCCCGACACCCCCAAAACTACAGCCCCCATCATCCCGACACCCCAAGTACTACAGCCCCCATCATCCCAACACCCCCAAAACTACAGCCCCCATCATCCCGACACCCCAAGTACTACAGCCCCCATCATCCCGACACCCCCAAAACTACAGCCCCCACCATCGCGACACCCCAAGTACTACAGCCCCCATCATCCCAACACCCCAAGTACTACAGCCCCACCATCGCGACGCCCCCAATACTACAGCCCCCACCATCGCAACACCCAAGTACTACAGCCCCCATCATGCCGACGGACCCAATACTACAGCCCCCATCATCCCGACACCCCAAGTACTACAGCCCCCATCATCCCGACGGACCCAATACTACAGCCCCCACAATCGCGACACCCCAAGTACTACAGCCCCCATCATCCCGACACCCCCAAAACTACAGCCCCCATCATCCCGACACCCCAAGTACTACAGCCCCCATCATCCCAACACCCCCAAAACTACAGCCCCCATCATCCCGACACCCCAAGTACTACAGCCCCCATCATCCCGACACCCCCAAAACTACAGCCCCCACCATCGCGACACCCCAAGTACTACAGCCCCCATCATCCCAACACCCCAAGTACTACAGCCCCACCATCGCGACGCCCCCAATACTACAGCCCCCACCATCGCAACACCCAAGTACTACAGCCCCCATCATGCCGACGGACCCAATACTACAGCCCCCATCATCCCGACACCCCAAGTACTACAGCCCCCATCATCCCGACGGACCCAATACTACAGCCCCCACCATCGCGACACCCCAAGTACTACAGCCCCCATCATCCCAACACCCCAAGTACTACAGCCCCACCATCGCGACGCCCCCAATACTACAGCCCCCACCATCGCAACACCCAAGTACTACAGCCCCCATCATGCCGACGGACCCAATACTACAGCCCCCATCATCCCGACACCCCAAGTACTACAGCCCCCATCATCCCGACGGACCCAATACTACAGCCCCCACCATCGCGACACCCCAAGTACTACAACCCCCATCATCCCGACGGACCCAATACTACAGCCCCCACCATCGCGACACCCCAAGTACTACAACCCCCATCATCCCGACGGACCCAATACTACAGCCCCCACCATCGCGACACCCCAAGTACTACAACCCCCATCATCCCGACAGACCCAATACTACAGCCCCCACCATCGCAACACCCCAAGTACTACAGCCCCCATCATCCCGACGGACCCAATACTACAGCCCCCACAATCGCGACACCCCAAGTACTACAGCCCCCACCATCGCGACACCCCAAGTACTACAGCCCCCATCATCCCGACACCCCAAGTACTACAGCCCCCATCATCCCGACACCCCCAAAACTACAGCCCCCACCATCGCGACACCCCAAGTACTACAGCCCCCATCATCCCAACACCCCAAGTACTACAGCCCCACCATCGCGACGCCCCCAATACTACAGCCCCCACCATCGCGACGCCCCCAATACTACAGCCCCCACCATCGCAACGCCCCCAATACTACAGCCCCCACCATCGCGACGCCCCCAATACTACAGCCCCCACCATCGCGACGCCCCCAATACTACAGCCCCCACCATCGCGACGCCCCCAATACTACAGCCCCCACCATCGCGACGCCCCCAATACTACAGCCCCCACCATCGCGACACCCCCAATACTACAACCCCCATCATCCCGACGCCCAAAATACTACAGCCCCCACCATTGCGACACCCCAAGTACTACAACACCCATCATCCCGACACCCCCAATACTACAGCCCCCACTATTGCGACACCCCCAATACTACAACCCCCATCACCCCGACGCCCAAAATACTACAGCCCCCACCACAATATTGCAACCTTCACCTTCCTGTCACCACCAGTACCACGAACCCCACCATCCCAACGCCCCCGGTACTACAGCCACCACCATCACGACACCCCCAATACTGCATCCCCCACAATATAGCACCCCTCCCCATCCCGTCACCCCCAGTACTGTAACCCGCAGCCCCGGCTCTGCCTCCTCCCAGCACGGGCACATATTTCCCTGCAGCCGCCGGGGCCTCTCCCACTGTGTAATACCGACAGCACACAAGGAGGGCGGAGAAGGGGGGACACGGCCCCGAACTCACCGTGCTCCAGTCACCGGGGCCGCTCTCACCATCTAGTCCCTGACACCCCGCCCGCCGGAAGTGACGTCACGGCTCGTCTCCCCTCACGGAACGTTCCCCTCCGTTCGCTCCACGCAGCGGGGTAAATCTCATAGTTTCCTCCGGAGCCTGATTCACAGGGACAGCCCCAGTGTTACATGAAGCTCGGTCTCCGGCGTGCGCGGCCACAGCGCTAGGGAGAGAGACGTGCGCGCCACCGCAACTGGAAATATGTGTCGCGCATGCGCGTTCCTCTAATCAGCGCTAGATCCTAGTGGACGAGCGGATACCAATAGCAACCAATCAGATTCAAGCTCTCATTTATTAGGTTCTAAGGAAAATGAAAGCCGCTACCTGATTGGTTTCTACCCACTTCTTTTGTAGCAAAATACAGTTACCCATAGCAACCATATACATATAATGTAATGTATGTATACATTGACTGCACCAGCAGAATAGTGAGTGCAGCTCTGGAGTATAATACAGGAGGTAACTCAGGATCAGTAATGTAATGTATGTACACAGTGACTGCAGCAGCAGAATAGTGAGTGCAGCTCTGGAGGATAATACAGGAGGTAACTCAGGATCAGTAATGTAATGTATGTACACAGTGACTGCACCAGCAGAATAGTGAGTGCAGCTCTGGAGTATAATACAGGAAGTAACTCAGGATCAGTAATGTAATTTATGTACACAGTGACTGCACCAGCAGAATAGTGAGTGCAGCTCTGGAGTATAATACAGGAAGTAACTCAGGATCAGTAATGTAATGTATGTACACAGTGACTGTACCAGCAGAGCAGAATAGTGAGTGCAGCTCTGGAGTATAATACAGGATGTAACTCAGGATCAGTAATGTAATGTATGTACACAGTGACTGCACCAGCAGAATAGTGAGTGCAGCTCTGGAGTATAATACAGGAAGTAACTCAGGATCAGTAATGTAATGTATGTACACAGTGACTGCAGCAGCAGAATAGTGAGTGCAGCTCTGGAGTATAATACAGGAAGTAACTCAGGATCAGTAATGTAATTTATGTGCACAGTGACTGCACCAGCAGAATAGTGAGTGCAGCTCTGGAGTATAATATAGGAGGTAACTCAGGATCAGTAATGTAATTTATGTACACAGTGACTGCACCAGCAGAATAGTGAGTGCAGCTCTGGAGTATAATACAGGAAGTAACTCAGGATCAGTAATGTAATTTATGTACACAGTGACTGCACCAGCAGAATAGTGAGTGCAGCTCTGGAGTATAATACAGGAGGTAACTCAGGATCAGTAATGTAATGTATGTACACAGTGACTGCAGCAGCAGAATAGTGAGTGCAGCTCTGGAGTATAATACAGGATGTAACTCAGGATCAGTAATGTAATGTATGTACACAGTGACTGCACCAGCAGAATAGTGAGTGCAGCTCTGGAGTATAATACAGGAAGTAACTCAGGATCAGTAATGTAATGTATGTACACAGTGACTGCAGCAGCAGAATAGTGAGTGCAGCTCTGGAGTATAATACAGGAAGTAACTCAGGATCAGTAATGTAATTTATGTGCACAGTGACTGCACCAGCAGAATAGTGAGTGCAGCTCTGGAGTATAATATAGGAGGTAACTCAGGATCAGTAATGTAATTTATGTACACAGTGACTGCACCAGCAGAATAGTGAGTGCAGCTCTGGAGTATAATACAGGAGGTAACTCAGGATCAGTAATGTAATGTATGTACACAGTGACTGCACCAGCAGAATAGTGAGTGCAGCTCTGGACTATAATACAGGAGGTAACTCAGGATCAGTAATGTAATTTACGTAAACAGTGACTGCACCAGCAGAATAGTGAGTGCAGCTCTGGAGTATAATACAGGATGTAACTCAGGATCAGTAATGTATGTACACAGTGACTGCACCAGCAGAATAGTCAGTGCAGCTCTGGAGTATAATACAGGATGTAACTCAGGATCAGTAATGTATGTACACAGTGACTGCACCAGCAGAATAGTGAGTGCAGCTCTGGAGTATAATACAGGAGGTAACTCAGGATCAGTAATGTAATGTATGTACACAGTGACTGCACCAGCAGAATAGTGAGTGCAGCTCTGAAGTATAATACAGGAGGTAACTCAGGATCAGTAATGTAATGTATGTACACAGTGACTGCACCAGCAGAATAGTGAGTGCAGCTCTGGACTATAATACAGGAGGTAACTCAGGATCAGTAATGTAATGTATGTACACAGTGACTGCACCAGCAGAATAGTGAATGCAGCTCTGGAGTATAATACAGGAGGTAACTCAGGATTATTAATGTAATGTATCTACACAGTGACTGCACCAGCAGAATAGTGAGTGCAGCTCTGGTGTATAATACAGGATGTAACTCAGGATCAGTAATGTAATGTATGTACACAGTGACTGCACCAGCAGAATAGTGAGTGCAGCTCTGGAGTATAATACAGGAGGTAACTCAGGATCAGTAATGTAATGTATGTACACAGTGACTTCACCAGCAGAATAGTGAGTGCAGCTCTGGAGGATAATACAGGAGGTAACTCAGGATCAGTAATGTAATGTATGTACACAGTGACTGCACCAGCAGAATAGTGAGTGCAGCTCTGGAGTATAATACAGGAGGTAACTCAGGATTAATAATATATGTACACAGTGACTGCACCAGCAGAATAGTGAGTGCAGCTCCGGAGTATAATACAGGAGGTAACTCAGGATCAGTAATGTATGTACACAGTGACTGCACCAGCAGAATAGTGAGTGCAGCTCTGGAGTATAATACAGGAGGTATGAGTATAACTCAGGATCAGTAATATATGTACACAGTGACTCCGCTTTATAAGTAGATTTTCATGGCGGACATAATGGAAATGTCTGTCTTACATTTGGGGTGGATGTAAAAACCCAATCGTCTGTGTAAACAATAGAGGACTCCTCTTCTCCGCTCCAATGTTCCCCTTTTTGGGCCCCTGAAACTGTATAAATAGAGAATGTAGCCAAAGAACACACATTACAGCATGGTCTGAGACTAGCCTCACTGTAACCCCCATCGCTCCTGAATACTCCCACCAGGACACAGGGCTGTAATGTGACACCAGAGACTGGAGCAGACAGTGCTGGAGCTATTGTGCTTAGGTTGTGGGGGGGTGAGACCCATGTAGAGGGGTCTGGTCCAGCCAAAACAGACACCTCTGATACTATCATCTCCGAGGTCCAGGTCAGATGTCAGTTCCTCACTATTTTGTAAATAGCTGCTGTCAGTGAGTGAGAACACTCTAGTTATTTATTATACATCCAGGGGCTTAAAGGTTTGGAAAATCCCTGTTCTTCCATTGCAGTTTGTTTAAAAAAAACAACAACAAAAAAAGTCTGTGCTTTATTTACCCTCCCCAGGTCCAACACTGAGTCTCCACTGCTGCTGTCAATCAGTCAGGAGCACAAGACGTTTAGAGTCACTGAGCTCAATGATTAGCTTCAGCGCTGCAGACAATAACAGATATCAGGAGGAGCTGCGGGGTCGCAGTGCTGGACCTGGGGAGAAGAAGTAGAGCGCAGTCTGTTTTTGTTTTTTGTTTATAAATAAAACATTTACTCTTTTTTACAGCTTAGAATTTGCTACGATTGTCTCCAGTCTTTAGAATCCTCTTGCTACAATGTATCAGTCTGTTGTCTAGACTGGATACAATTGTAGCAAACCCTCAGCTGTCATAGGAACAGATTATTATTATTATTATTATTATTATTATTATTATCTCTGGGATAAGAACGACCCGTCTGGAAATCGTTTTTTTTTTTTCGGATGACATGGGTCAGCGGTGAAATATCCAAGATGGCAGAACTTAGCGGAGCCGCCTTTGCTTCCTGATCATCTCATCATTGATTCCAAGGGGGGAGCGATCACTGAGTAACATCCCGGAGAACGTTCTGCCCCTTTAAATCATATTTGTATCCGAGTTTATTGAGTCCAATGTATTATAGCCAAGTAGACTCACAGTGACTCATGTAACAGCTCAGCCTCTGGACTATGAGTCTCAACTCTCTATTAACCCCTTGAGAACTGAGTATTATAGAAAAAATGGACAATAGCCTATTGTCCTCCGTCAGATGTCCATTTTTTGCATATCAGTCCTATCAGTGGTTTTCACAGATACAACAGTTGCCCATACTTTAAAGCGAATCTGGTGCAGAGTTTGGTTATGTAATCGGAGAGCACCATGATGTAGGGTCTGAAAGTCTGATTCCAACGTTGTCACTTACCAGTTTCCATATAGTTTCCATAACATCAGTGTTTTATCAGCAAGAGATTATCACTTTCTCATGCCATGTACTCCTGCTGCGCTGTGAAACTCCGCCCCTACCACTGATTGGCAGCTTTCTGCCTATGCACAGCGTATTGTAGATTGTAGGCTCTCACGTCACGAGCGGAGTTGTCTTTATTATTAGTCCTATCAGTGGTTTTCAAAGATACAACAGGTGCCCATACTTTAAAGGGAATCTGGTGCAGAGTTTGGTTATGTAATCGGAGAGTACCATTATGTAGGGTCTGAAAGTCTGATTCCAATGGTGTCACTTACCAAGCAGCTTGTTATAGTTTCCATAAAATCAGTGTTTTATCAGCAGGAGATTATCACTAGAGGACTAGATGTCTCATGCCATGTAGTCCTGCTGCGCTGTGAAACTCTGCCCCTACCACTGATTGGCAGCTTTCTGCCTATGCACAGTGTATTGTAGATTATAAGCTCTTACGTCACGAGCAGAGTTGTCTTTATTGTTCGTCCTATCAGTGGTTTTAACGGACACAACAGGTGCCCATTAAAGTCTATGGAGCTGTTCACATGTCCATGTCTTTTCATCAATTTTGCTGAAAAATTGTAGCACATCATAGCACTGGACAAGTGGATGAGATTTTACCCTTTTTTACATACTTTTTCTACATGATAAAAGGCGCATGATGGAGAAGGACTGCAGATTTTTACTTGGTGCAGGTTTTTGTTATGAAATCTGAGAGCAGCATGATGTAGGGGCTGAAAATCTGATTCCTTGCCAGGCTGCTTGTTGTTATTTCAATAAAATCAGTGTTTTATCAGCAGGAGATTATCACTAGAGGAATAGGTGTGTCCTGCCATGTAGTCCTGCTCTTCGGTGAAACTCTGCCCCCACCACTGATTGCAAATCAAAAAGGTCTGTGGAGCCTCTGTTAGGAGTCTCGACACGGAAAATGGCCAGATATCCCTCCGGGACGGACCTAGCCAAGGAGTGGCTCTTTTTAGGAGACCACCATAACCACCATATTACGTGGCCCACCACTGATTGGCAGCTTTCTGCCTAATCACAGAGTATAGAGGAAGATGCTAATCAGTGATGGGAGTGGGGTGTACTGAGCTCAGCATTCACAGAACTGCTAGTTCTTCATCCGAGAAAACAGTGATTTTATCAGAACTGCAGTAAGTGCCACGTTGCTGAAATCAGGCTCGGCTCTCAGCCCCTACATCATGCTGCTCTCAGATAACATAAAACCTGCTGACAGATTCTGTTTAAAGGGAATCTATCTGTCACTAGGTTTTTGCCACCTAATCTGAGCATAACGTAGGTGCAGAGATCCTGATTCCAGTGATGTGTCACTTACTGGGCTGCTTGTTGTAGCTTCAATAAAATCAGTATTTTATCAGCAGGAGATTATCATTAGAGGACTACTTGGCCTCTGCCAGGTAGTCCAGCATATTCATGAGCTCTCTATAACTGCTAAATCTGCATCAGAGAAAACACTGACTTTATCAAAATGATAGCAAACAGCTCAGTAAGTGACACATCACTGAAATCAGGGTCTCTGTCTCTACATCATGCTACTCTTAGATTACATAAAACCTGCTGACAGATTAAAGGAAATCTGTCACTAGGTTTCTGCCACCTAATCTGAGCAGAGATCCTGATACCAGCAGCATCACTTACCAGGCTACTTGTTGTAGCTTCAATAAAATCAGTGTTTTATTAGCAGGAGAATATGATTAAAGGACTACTTGTCCTGCTGCCAGGTAGTCCAGCATATTCATGATCTCTGTATAACTGTTAGATCTGCAGCAGAGAAAACATTAACTTTATCAAAATGATAGCAAACAGCTCAGTAAGTGACACATCTCTGGAATCAGGGTCTCTGTCTCTCAGGTTACATAGCAAAAACCTTCTGACAGATTTTGTTTAAAGGGAATCTGTCAATAGGTTTTTGCCACCTAATCTGAGAGCAGCATAACGTAGGTGCAGAGATCCTGATTCCAGTGATGTGTCACTTATTGGGCTGCTTAGTGTAGCTTCAATAAAATCAGTGTTTTATCAGCGGGAGATTATCATTAGAGGACTACTTGGCATCTGCCAGGTAGTCCAGCATATTCATGAGCTTCAATAAAATCAGTGTTTTATCAGCGGGAGATTATCATTAGAGGACTACTTGGCCTCTGCCAGGTAGTCCAGCATATTCATGAGCTCTGTATAACTGCTAAATCTGCAGCAGAGAAAACATTGATTTTATCAAAATAACAGCAAACAGCTCAGTAAGTGAAACATCGCTGGAATCAGGGTCTCTGTCTCTACATCATGCTGCTCTTAGATTACATAAAACCTGCTGACAGATTATGTTTAAAGGAAATCTGTCACTAGGTTTTTGCCACCTAATCTGAGAGCAGCATAACGTAGGTGCAGAGATCTTGATTCCAGTGATGCGCCACTTATTGAGATGCTTTGTGTAGCTTGAATAAAATCAGTGTTTTATCAGCAGGAGATCATCATGACAGGTCTACTTGTCCTGCTGCCAGGTAGTCCAGCATATTCATGAGCTCTGTATAACTGTTAGATTTGCAGCAGAGAAAACATTGATTTTATCAAAATGAGAGCTAATAGTGCACTAAGTGACACATCGCTGGAAACAGGGTCTCTGTCTCTACATCACGCTGCTCTTAGATTACATAGCAAAAACCTGCTGACATGTTCGTGCGAAAACACTGTATTTTCTGCAGATTTTGCTGTGGATTTGTCATGAATTTAGAGTGAGAGTTACAGCAGAACGTTGGGTTTATTGGGTTTCTTTATTATTGATGGCCTATCATTGTTAGATGTCATCATTGTCAGATCAAAGGGGGTCCGACCGTGCCCCCTTCAGTGCATAATCCGGCTGCAGTTCTTGGCCCTTTCAGCACCTGATCATCAGGGGTACGGAAGGTCAGACCCCCACCAATCTAAGCGCAATGACCTAACGATAGGCCATCAATAGTCTGATCCTGGAAAACCCCTTTAAAACCAGTAACCGTCGCTGCCTCCATGGCGTGATTGGCGGCGCGTTCTCTTCGGAGCACGTGTTTCGCTGTTTGTTTGATCTCATGTGACTCACATTTCTGAAAGCCCTTTCTGTGTTTCTTTTCTGCCCTGAACAATTCCCCAGGAATTAGAGACGAAACCACAGAAATGCTGTGTGTGACCAGACTCGTGGGGAGGAAAAAAAATGAAGGTGTTTTTTTTTGCTGAGGAAACTATAAGATGTTTATCGGTGATGCGTCACAGTCTCTTCTCGGAGAGCTGGATGTCACACCGCTGCGATGATCATCTACAAATTCTGGCTCTCACAGACCTGTTATTTCTTCTACTCTGCACTCATTACCTGTATTAATTGCACCTGTTTGCACCCGTAACCTGTATAAAAGACACCTGTCAACACACTCAATCGATCACACCCCAACCTCTCCACCATGGCTAAGACCAAAGAGCTGTCAAAGGACACCAGGGACAAAATTGTAGACCTGTACATGGCTGGGATGGGCTACAAGACAATTGGCGAGCAGCTTGGTGAGAAGGCAACAACTGTTGGCACAATTATTAGAAATAGGAAGAAACACAAGATGACTGTCACTACTCGGTCTGGGGCTCCATGTAAGATCTTACCTCGTGAGGTAAGGATGATTCTGAGAAAGATCAGGAATTAACCCAGAACTACACGGGAGTACATGGTCAATGACCTGAAGAGAGTTGGGACCACAGTCTCAAAGATTAGAGTTAGTAACACACTATGCCATCATGGATTAAAATCCTGCAAGGCACGCAAGGTCCCCAGCACATGTCCAGGTCCATTTGAAGTTCGTCAATGACCATCTAGATGGTCCATGGGAGACATGAAGGTCATGTGGGTAGATGAGACTAAAATAGAACTTTTTGGTATCAACTCCACTCGCCGTGTTTCGACAAAGAAGAAGGATGAGTACAATCTCAAGAACACCATCCCAACCGTGAAGCAGAGAGTGGAAACATCACACTTTGGGGTGCTTTTCTACAAATGGGACAGGATGACTGCATCATATTGAACAGAGGATGGATGGGGTCATGTATCCTGAGATTTTGGCCGACAACCTCCTTCCCTCAGTAAGTGCATTGAAGATGGGTCGTGGCTGGGTCTTCCAGCATTACAGTTACCCGAAAAACACACAGCTAGGGCAACTAAGGAGCGGTTCTGTAAGAAGCATTTCAAGGTCCTGGAGTGGGCTAGCCAGTGTCTAGACCTGAACCCTAGAGAAAATCTATGGAGGAGCTGAAACTCAATGTTGCCCAGTGACAGCCCCGAAATCTGAAAGTTCTGGAGAAGATCTGTATGGTAGAGTGACCTGAAAGATCTGGAAAAGATCTGTATGGAGGAGTGACCTGGAAGATCTGTATGGAGGAGCAACCTGAAAGATCTGGAGAAGATCTGTATGGAGGAGTGACCTGAAAGATCTGGAGAAGATCTGTATGGAGGAGTGACCTGAAAGCTCTGGAGAAGGTCTGTATGGAGGAGTGACCTGAAAGATCTGGAGAAGATCTGTATGGAGGAGCGACCTGAAAGATCTGGAGAAGATCTGTATGGAGGAGTGACCTGAAAGACCTGTTGAAGATCTGTATGGAGGAGTGACCTGAAAGATCTAGAGGAGATCTCTATGGAGGAGTGACCTGAAAGATCTGGAGAAGATCTGTATGGAGGAGTGACCTGAAAGACCTGGAGAAGTTCTGTATGGAGGAGTGGCCTGAAAGATCTGGAGAAGATCTGTATGGAGGAGCGACCTGAAAGATCTGGAGCAAATCTGTATGTAGGAGTGACCTGAAAGATCTGGAGAAACGTCTGTATGGCGGAGTGACCTGAAAGATCTGGAGAAGGTCTGTATGGAGGAGCAACCTGAAAGATCTGGAGAACATCTGTATGGAGGAGTGACCTGAGAGATCTGGAGAAGATCTTTATGGAGGAGCGACCTGAAAGATCTAGAGAAGATCTGTATGGAGGAGCGACCTGAAAGATCTGGAGAAGATCTGTATGGAGCAGAGACCTGAAAGATCTGGAGAAGATCTATATGGAGGAGTGACCTGAAAGATCTGGAGAAGGTCTGTATAGAGGAGTGATCTGAGAGATCTGGAGAAGATCTGTATAGAGGAGTGACCTGAAAGATCTGGAGAATATCTGTATGGAGGAGCGACCTGAAAGATCTGGAGAAGATCTGTATGGAGGAGCGTCCTGAAAGATCTGGAGCAAATCTGTATGGAGGAGTGACCTGAAAGATCTGGGGAAGATCTGTATGGAGGAGTGACCTGAAAGATTTGGAGCAGATCTGTATGGAGGAGTGACCTGAAAGATCTGGAGCAAATCTGTACGGAGGAGTGACCTGAAAGATCTGGAGAAACATCTGTATGGAGGAGTGACCTGAAAGATCTGGAGAAGGTCTGTATGGAGGAGCAACCTGAAAGATCTGGAGAACATCTGTATGGAGGAGTGACCTGATAGATCTGGAGAAGATCTGTATGGAGGAGCGACCTAAAAGATCTAGAGAAGATCTGTATGGAGGAGTGACCTGAAAGATCTGGAGAAGATCTATATGGAGGAGTGACCTGAAAGATCTGGAGAAGATCTGTATGGAGGAGCGACCTAAAAGATCTAGAGAAGATCTGTATGGAGGAGCGACCTAAAAGATCTAGAGAAGATCTGTATGGAGGAGCGACCTAAAAGATCTAGAGAAGATCTGTATGGAGGAGTGACCTGAAAGATCTGGAGAAGATCTATATGGAGGAGTGACCTGAAAGATCTGGAGAAGATCTGTATAGAGGAGTGACCTGAAAGATCTGGAGAAGATCTGTATGGAGGAGCAACTTGAAAGATCTGGAGAATCTATTGTACTTATTTTCCGCACTGTAGGTACACATTGAAGGCAGATTGGGTCACCTTGACGTTAATTTCTTGTCTATATAGACCTGATGTGTCTGATCTCTGGTTATCAGCCATCTCTGTATAAGAATGGTTAAGCCCACAGTTTGCTGCAGAGGTAGCAATTGTCCCTTGGGGACAGTCCATTTACAGATTTCGGATAGAAGCAATGTGTGCCCGGCTAAGGTCTCAGCAATAGTTTTCTACACTATGGAGATTCTCACATCAGGAAGTTTTCCATAGAAATTATTGTCTGAAAATCTCACTTGGTTTCGGAACTCATGGAATCATCTCTCAGTAAGATGCTGCCCCCTGGTGGAACTTGAGTGTTTGCTTTTTTAAGGGATTTTCCTAGGAAAAGTTACCCATTTTTCATATCCCAGTGGTCAGACCCCCCACAGTGATCCTGAGCGCCACCATGAATGGAGAGGAGTTGAGCATATTCTGCTTCATTCATTGTCTATGGCACTGACAAAATAGCAGAGCGCAGTACTGGCCTATGGTTGATTATGGCCAATATTAGGAATACTATGACTACTGCATGTGGGTACACTTGTTGTCATGCAGTGTTCTGTAATCTCATCAGGTGTTTTGGCGTCTTCTTCAGACCCTGTTCACACTGCAGAGTCTAACGCGACACTTGGTGCTGTTGAGTTACTCTGTCAGAGCCGGGCGTCGACCAGTTTTGTGCTCACTGGTGATCGGTCTAGCAGGAGTTAATTCCTTCTGCTGGCTTGTGAATTGCTGCTGGGGTCACAGGTTGCTGATGTCCTATCACAGCCACCTCCGCCTTTTAAAAGATGATGGAACCTGGTCCCTCATGCCGATTATAGCTGTAGCTTTGCTCCAGCGATACCAGTCTTTGTGCATGGTGAACTGTTGTATGCTATTTGGTGTGCAGTGGTGATGTCCTTGTTTTTTGTTTCCTCCCTCTACTTTATTTCTCCATTGTCTTTGTGTGCTTGCAGTGAATTGAGACTTGGTTTTCCCCTGTCTGTCGGTATTTGTGGGAATCATTACTCCTGTCCCGGCCCTCACCAGGGGTGGGAGAGAGGAGGTGTTAGACCAGGACAATTCAGGAGTTAGGGCTACGCTGGCAGTTCAGACCTTGCCACCATCTGGTGTACCTCTGGAATAAAAGAAAATGTAGGGTCTCTAGTCTGGGGGCCAGTCTAGGTGCCCCTACTGCAAGTTACTGTATCATACCCCGTCATACTTGTATAAGCTCCATAAAGATTGGCTGTATCTTATGGTCATGACATGTAGTGCCTGGGGTGTATTTGGCACTATTGTATAATTACTGTTAGGATTGGTACCAAGATAGTTTTTTTTTTAATTCATCCAACCTTAGAAGAGTTTTCCATTTTGTCTCCATCCTTTATAAATGAGCTTAGGCCCAGAGTAGACGGCAGCGTTTCTGGATTGTGCTGATATTTGGCTTCTTCTTTATATGATGGTGCGCTCTCTTGCATTTGTGGATTGCACTGCAAGTTATGGTCATAAACAATGATTTCTGGAAGATTTTCTGACCACATGCAGTGATTTGCACGACCAATTCATGCCTGCTAGTAATGCGGTACCGCCTGACGGCCCGTAGAACAGAAAAATACAATACTGACCTTAAGCATTGTTCCTCGTGCACATGGATTTCTCCAGAATCTCTGATGACTTTATGTGCAGAAGGTGGTGAGATATTCAAAGTCTGCAATTTAACGTTGATGAATATTTTTCTGAAATTGTTCCACAATTTTTAGACGCAGTTGTCCACAGATTGGTGACCTCCGACTATCTTTGCTCCTGAGAGACTCTGCCTCTATAACCTGCTCTTTTTATGCAGTCATGTGACTGAGCTAATAATTGATCATCCAGCGAATTCTATTAGTACCACTTGCTTTTTCCGCTTTTTATTTACCCTGTCCTAACTGTTCTGAGATGTGTCGCTGCCATCAATTTCTAAAGTACTTACTGTATTTTTTGGATTATAAGATGCACTTTTCCGCCCAAAAATTTTTGAGGAAATGAGGGGTGCGTCCTAAAATTCGAATGTAGATTACTTGGAGGTGTAGAATGGGCGCTGTGCTGGCTGCGATGGGAGCTGTGCTGACTGCAGTGGGGCTGTGCTGGCTGCAGTGGGGCTGTGCTGGCTGCGGTGAGGGCTGTGCTGGCTGCAGTGGAGGCTGTGTGGACTGCGGTGGAGGCTGTTCTGGCTGCGGTGGGGGCTGTGTGGGCTGCGGTGGGAGCTGTGCTGGCTGCGGTGGGGGCTGTGCTGAAAGTGGTGGAGGCTGTGCTGACTGCGGGGGGGGGGGGGCTTTGCTGGTTGTGGTGGGGGCTGTGCTGAAAGTGATGGGGGCTGTGCTGAAAGTGATGGGGGCTGTGCTGACTGCGGTGGGGGCTGTGTGGGCTGTGGTGGGGGCTGTGCTGGCTGTGGTGGGGGCTGTGCTGACTGCGGTGGTTGCTGTGCTGGCTGTGGTGGGGGCTGTGCTGGCTGCGGTGGAGGCTTTGTGGGCTGCGGTGGGGGATGTGCTGACTGCGGTGGGGGCTGTGCTGACTGCGGTGGGGGCTGTGCTGGCTGCAGTGGAGGCTGTGTGGACTGCGGTGGAGGCTGTGCTGGCTGCGGTGGGGGCTGTGCTAACTGCGTTGGGGGCTGTGCTGACTGCATTGGGGTCTGTGCGGGCTAAGGTGGGGGCTGTGCTGGCTGTGGTGGGTGCTGTGCTGACTGCTTTGGGGGCTGTGCTGACTGCGTTGGGGGCTGTGCTGGCTGTGGTGGGGGCTGTGCTGACTGCGTTGGGGGCTGTGCGGGCTGAGGTGGGGGCTGTGCTGGCTGTGGTGGGGGCTGTGCTGACTGCGTTGGGGTCTGTGCGGGCTGTGGTGGGGACTGCTGGCTGCGTTGGGGGCTGTGCTGACTGCGTTGGGGGCTGTGCTGGCTGCATTGGGGGCTGTGCTGACTGCATTGGGGCTGTGGTGGGGGCTGTGCGGGCTGTGGTGGGGGCTGTGCTGGCTGCGTTGGGGGCTGTGCTGACTGCGTTGGGGGCTGTGCTGGCTGTGTTGGGGGCTGTGCTGACTGCATTGGGGCTGTGCGGGCTGTGGTGGGGGCTGTGCTTGCTGCGTTGGGGGCTATGCTGACTGCGTTGGGGGCTGTGCTGACTGCGTTGGGGGCTGTGCTGGCTGCGTTGGGGGCTGTGCGGGCTGTAGTGGGGGCTATGCTGGCTGTGGTGAGGGCTGTGCTGACTGCGTTAGGGGCTGTGCGGGCTGTGGTGGGGGCTGTGCTGGTTGTGGTAGGGTCTGTGGGGGCTGTGCGGGCTGCGGTGGGGGCTGTGCTGGCAGAGGTGGGGGCTGTGCTGACTGCGTTGGAGGATGTGCGGGCTGTGGTGGGGGCTGTGCTGGCTGTGGTGGGGGCTGTGCTGGCTGTGGTGGGGGCTGTGCTGACTGCGGTGCGGGCTGTGGTGGGAGCTATGCTGGCTGTGGGGAGGCTGTGCTGACTGCGGTGGGGGCTGTGCTGACTGCGTTGGGGGCTGTGGTGGGGGCTATACTGGCTGTGGTGGGGGCTGTGCTGACTGCGGTGGGGGCTGTGCGGGCTGTAGTGGGGGCTATGCTGGCTGTGGTGGGGGCTGTGCTGACTGCGTTAGGGGCTGTGCGGGCTGTGGTGGGGGCTGTGCTGGTTGTGGTAGGGTCTGTGGGGGCTGTGCGGGCTGCGGTGGGGGCTGTGCTGGCAGAGGTGGGGGCTGTGCTGACTGCGTTGGAGGATGTGCGGGCTGTGGTGGGGGCTGTGCTGGCTGTGGTGGGGGCTGTGCTGGCTGTGGTGGGGGCTGTGCTGACTGCGGTGCGGGCTGTGGTGGGAGCTATGCTGGCTGTGGGGAGGCTGTGCTGACTGCGGTGGGGGCTGTGCTGACTGCGTTGGGGGCTGTGGTGGGGGCTATACTGGCTGTGGTGGGGGCTGTGCTGACTGCGGTGGGGGCTGTGCAGGCTGCGGTGGGGGCTGCGGAGGCTGTGTGGAGCAGCAGGACAGTACAGCGGGTGTCCCAGATGCACTGTCGGTGGTGTGGGCTTCAAATAATGGCACCCGGAGTCTGTGCATGCGCAAATGGAGCTCACGGATCAAGATCTCATCTGTGCACGCGCCGCCTCCGGACCATTGATCTCCCAGCAGCGGACTTACGGAAAATGGCGCACGGAGGTGGCGCATGTACAGATGAGATCTTGGCTTGTCATTGTGCCGATAGCTAAATATGCACAGGTGCCGACTCCGGGCGCCATTTCATTGAAGCCTGTACCGCCGACACAGCATCTGGGACACGCACTGCACCACCCTGCTCCACAGCAACCCCCACTGCAGCCAGCACAGCCTCCACCGCTGCCAGCACAGCCCCTACCGCTGCCAGCACAGCCCCTACCGCTGCCAGCACAGCCCCCACTGCAGCGCTTGGAGCAGCGCCCTACTCCAGCACCGCCGCTGCCTCCTGTGACCCCGCTCCACAACCGCTGCCGACCCCCTCTCTTGTAAGACACCACCGGAGTATAAGACGGACTCCTTTTTTTTTTTCTTTTTACCTTTTTTTTATCTCTAAATTTGGGGTGCGTCTTATAATCCAGTGCGTCTTATAAAATGAAAAATACGGTAATTATTTTTACGTGAAATGGAAAAATGTGCAATGTTGAACTTCTGATCCGTGCTCTATGTTCTGCTGTGGATAAAATATGGCGACAAGAGATTTTTTCAGATCATTGCTCTTGTTTTCTTTATGTTTTACACTCCACCATAACTTTTTTGGAATTTGGTTTTTAGATTACACAGGAGAATATTAATGTGAACCTGTAGAAAAGAGGGGAAACTTCCAGATAAACCGTGTAGAGGGGACCTGAATAGGGCAGCGATGATTTAGAAGAAGATTGCTGCCACCTAGTGGCCAAATTGCAATTCACTGATAATGCAGAGCACAATTGCAAGGTGGATTTGATTACACAAAAGAAGGAAAGAAATGTAAAAAAATAAATAAAAACATAATCGTACTTGCAGTACGCCCCCCTAAACAAATAGCAGATTTGTTGCATTTTTACCTACCTTCTCCACCACCATCATATGTAGCGCCAGCATGGAGGAGCGGAGAGGAGCAAGGACCAAGGACTGCCAGAGCCCAGATGCGCCCCTAGTGCGCTTGCGAGCCTCATTTGCATATGAATAAATGCCAAATTTTGAAGCACAGCAGTGATAATCACTGAAATTTCTGTAATAAAACATGCAGCGTGTGAACTCAGCCTTAAAGGCGTTTATTAAATTGCTTTAATTAGTTAGACAGCATGAAAATAAGCAAGTTTGTAATTGACTTGTTTTTTCTATCTATTGTCATTCTCCTAAATGACAGCTTTTATCTTTCATGGTGTACAGCTGGGTTCCACTAGTGCATGCCCAGACACAGGCTGTGTGAACACAGTAGTTACTTTACAGGAGATGAGTTAACTCTTAGCATCCCAGTCTCAAGCATATTGATTTCTGTACTGTAGTTATCTGCTCACCTCCCTCCCACTCAGCTCCTGACCAGCAGTTGTTATCAGGACTCTCACTGTCTGGAGATGTGTGCATTTTCAAATCCCCATTATCTCCCTAAATAAATATTGTGATAGCAGTGTAGACTCTGCAACAATCCACTGAAAGTTGAATGTGTTACAGCAGAATTTGGGCTCACAGTCCATTAGCACACAATATCAGGACTCTCACTGCCCTGAACTCTGTGCATTTTCAATGGTCTAGTTATTGTTATATATAACTACAGTGATAGCAGTGTAGATGCCATAACAAACCATTGATAGCTGAATGTTACAGCAGAACTTGTGCTCACAATCCCCTAGCACAGAGTATCAGGGCTCTCACTGCCCCTGAGGCCTGTGCATTTCAATTGTCTGGTTATTACAGTGATAACAGTGTAGACTCCAGAACAAACCATTGATAGATGAATGTGTTAAGCTGGGTTTACACACTGCAGCATCTCAAACGACATCGCTGTAACGTCACCGGTTTTGTGACGCAATAGCGATGCTGTTTGCGATGTTGCAGTGTGTGAAACCTATCAGCGACCCGGCCCCTGCTGTGAAGTTGTAATCGTTACAAATCGTTCAGGACCATTCCTAGGTCCTTTGTTTCCCGCTGTGCAGCATGCATCGCTGGAAAGTTTCAGTGTGTGAAAGACTTTGCAGAGACTTTGTTAGCAACTTCCCTTTCAAAAGGCTGCTTATCAACGTCCCCAATGACTAGCTACATCGCTCTGCAGGTCCGGATCGCTGTTGAGTTGTTGGCCAGGTTTGCCTGTTTGACAGCTCACCAGCGACTTAGCAGAGACTTAGGGAGGTCGCTGTTACGTCACAAAACCAGTGACGTTACAGCGATGTCCTTTGCGATGTTGCAGTGTGTAAACCCAGCTTAACAGCAGAACTTTTGCTCACAATCCCCTAGCACACAGTATCAGTGCTCTCACTGCCCCTGAGGCTTCTGCATTTCCACTTGTCAAGTTATTACAGTGATATCAGTGTAGACACCAGAACAAACCATCAATAGCTGAATGTGTTACAGCAGAACTTGTGCTCACAATCCCCTAGCACACAGTATCAGTGCTCTGACTGCCCCTGAGGTTTGTGCATTTTCAATTGTCAAGTTATTACAGTGATATCAGTGTAGATTCCAGAACAAACCATCAATAGCTGAATGTGTTGCAGCATAGCTTGTGCTCACAATCCCCTAGCATAGAGTATCAGGGCTCTCACTGCCCCTGAGGCCTGTGCATTTTCAATTGTCTGGTTATTACAGTGATATCAGTGTAGACTCCAGGACAAACCATTGATAGATGAATGTGTTACAGCAGAACGTGTGCTCACAATCCCCTAGCACACAGTATCAGGGCTCTCACTGCCCCTGAAGTTTGTGCATTTTCAATTGCCTGGTTATTACAGTGATATCAGTGTAGACTCCAGAACAAACCATTAATAGCTGAATGTGTTACAACAGAACTTGTGCCGAGCTTTATAATTCTATTAATACTAAAGCTCTGCTACTCACCAGAACTGTCACTCAAAGAGGAGGAGAGCCTGCCCGGCTAGAAACCAGGAGGTGAGGAGACTGCAGAGCTGTGAGATGCTCAAGAGAAAGTCGTCTTAGACTCAGATTTTTTTCCCCCCAAAGCTCTGTAGCCAATCCGTCATGCTGAAAATTGTGTCTGATCTGAGGGCAGTAAGTGCTGAGTAGATTGATATACATTATTGTGGGAGACGTTTCCGTTAATCTTGCATATTATTAATTGAAATCCTTGCTGTTTGTGTAAATAGTAGTCCAGTGGGCGGTCCTACACAAGTAACTGATGAAAAATCCAATCTATATAACACTGATGAATCTCGGTCATTTTTTTGTTTTGCATTTGACAAAAATCACCGACGTGCGAATGACACCTCGGGCTGAGATTTTTTGAAGTGGACAAAAATTACATTTTCTACCGAAATTGCTCCTCCTTTGTGGTACATGCATATTTTTTAGATGGGCGAACCTGCCGAGTTCTTCAAGAATGTTTTTTTTTCCTTTTTTAGAGTTTGTTTGGTTGTTTCCTCAGCGTGTTTTTTTATGTTTTTGCAGCGCCTTGGTGGCGTCTTTTTTTTAAAACTCCATTCAACATTGAAGAAACCGTTAGTGGTATTTTAGGCAAAGATGCTCCAGAAGGCGCCCGGACACCGTTGACTTCTACTGTACAGTTTGTGGTGTTTGAAGCCGCCAGAAGACAGGTCAGATCACTAATAGATGCTCCAGAAGGCGCCCGGACACCGTTGACTTCTACTGTACAGTTTGTGGTGTTTGAAGCCGCCAGAAGACAGGTCAGATCACTAATAGATGCTCCAGAAGGCGCCCGGACACCGTTGACTTCTACTGTACAGTTTGTGGTGTTTGAAGCCGCCAGAAGACAGGTCAGATCACTAATAGATGCTCCAGAAGGCGCCCGGACACCGTTGACTTCTACTGTACAGTTTGTGGTGTTTGAAGCCGCCAGAAGACAGGTCAGATCACTAATAGATGCTCCAGAAGGCGACCTGACACTGTTGACTTCTATTGTACAATTTGTGGCATCTGAAGCCGCCGGAAGACAGGTCAGGTCACTAATAGATTCTCTAGAAGGCGCCCAGACACTGTTGACTTCTATTGTACACTTTGTGATGTCTGGAGCCGTCAGAAGACAGGTCAGGTCACTAGTAGATGCTCCAGGAGGCGCCCGGACACCGTTGACTTCTATTGTACAGTTTGTGGCATCTGAAGCCTCCAGAACACCGGTCAGGTCACTAATAGATGCTCCATAAGGAGCCCGGACACCGTTGACTTCTATTGTACAGTTTGTGGTGTCTGAAGCCTCCAGAACACCGGTCAGGTCACTAATAGATGCTCCATAAGGAGCCCGGACATCGTTGACTTCTACTGTACAGTTTGTGGTGTCTGAAGCTGCCAGAAGACCGGTCAGGTCACTAATAGATGCTCCAGAAGGCGACCTGACACTGTTGACTTCTATTGTACAATTTGTGGCATCTGAAGCTGCCAGAAGACAGGTCAGGTCACTAATAGATGCTCCATAAGGCGCCCGAACATCGTTGACTTCTATTGTACAGTTTGTGGCATCTGAAGCCTCCAGAACACCGGTCAGGTCACTAATAGATGCTCTAGAAGGCGCCCAGACACTGTTGACTTCTATTGTACACTTTGTAATGTCTGGAGCCGTCAGAAGACAGGTCAGGTCACTAATAGATGCTCCAGGAAGCGCCCGGACACCGTTGACTTCTATTGTACAGTTTGTGGCATCTGAAGCCTCCAGAACACCGGTCAGGTCACTAATAGATGCTCCATAAGGAGCCCGGACATCGTTGACTTCTACTGTACAGTTTGTGGTGTCTGAAGCCGCCAGAAGACAGGTCAGGTCACTAACAGATGCTCCATAAGGAGCCCAGGCACCATTAACTTCTATTGTACACTTTGCGGCGTCTGAAGCCGCCAGAAAACCGGTCAGGTCACTAATAGATGCTCTAGAAGGCGCCTGGACACCGTTGACTTCTATTGTACAGTTTGTGGTGTCTGAAGCCGCCAGAAGACCAGTCAGGTCACTAATTCTAACCAATTGGCGTCTTGGGAGAAATCAGATGTTTAAGAAAAATCAGATTGTAATGGAAAATGCGCCAAACTAGGCACCATCCAGTCAAAAGGCTGGAAAAGAAAAAACTGTTCTGGAAAAAAAAAACTTCTTACAAATGGTTCAGTAAATTGAAAAATCCTCTGTAAACCCCCTTTGGGTATGTGCATGTGGCATCCTTTTCAGGCAAATTCACCTGCCTCTAACAGCAGGGATCAGAGCAAGCTCAAATCGCTGCTGTTTAACCAGTGAGTTGCTGCCATCAATCTCTGACAACTGCATTTAAAGAGGTTGTCTACTAATTTATCATTGATGGCCTAACCTTAGGATAGGTCATCAAAGTTTGAATGCCCGGGGTCCGACACCCCGCACCCCCGCCGATCAGCTGCTATTCGTGCCAGCGCTAGCAGGCGGCTGGAAATACTCAGTTCTGTAGCTGCCCAGCCCTTATTGTGACCACGGCCAGTTACTACACATTTGCCTCCTATTGATTTAAATGGGAAGTGGATGTGCAATAATCGGCCGCAGTCACTATCAGAAGATGGAGCAGCTCCGGAACTGAGCATTTTCGGCCGCCAATGTGCCGCCCTGGCGCCGCCAGGTGGTCACACAGTAGAGGCCCCACACAACACCATCCCATACAGGGTTACACACAGCCAACCAATAATCTTAGTCACCCCCCCCCCCAGGGTAGGACAGGCACACCAGTGGGCGGGACCAGGCGGATGGAGAACGCCCACCTAGGGGTCTAGAGAGCCCGGGGCGGGAAACACAGTAGTTGAGTTGAGAGTTGAGTGGAGTGGAGCTTGGGTTCAAATTCAGAGAGGAGTGAAGGAGGAGGTGAAGCTCAAGTACAGAGAGCAGTGGCGTCGGGGCTGGAGTCCCGGCGTACTGGCTAGGTGGCAGACGGTGGTCCGTGTATGACAGGAGACGGGAAGACGGCAAACAGAGATCCGATGTGGACCGGGGCAGGGTTGGAGTCCGCCGGTACCGACACCGGAGAACCGACCCGGAAACCGTGCACAGAGGGGGTGCTTGGACCCTGAAGCCAGGACCGGAACCAACGGCCTAGCTAATTAACCAATTGAGGCCAGGATTACAGGTCCTGTCCCAACCAAAGTCCCAAAAGCAGACAACCACCCACCGAGAGGGATAGGGCATCTGCCAGGGCCCGAAAGATCACAAGTGTCAGCGTCAGTGGGCACGGCTCCTCAGGTACACAAAATACCGGGAGCAGACTCCTACGTTCCACACCGGGAAGTCCACCACATCACAGCTAAGTGCAGAGGAAAAGTGACACAGACCACCAGCCCGGGTGGGGGACCAGAGTACACCCGGCCGCGGCGGCCGGCCACCAGCAGCTTGGTTAACTACTGGACTTGTCTGATCTATTTAATCGTGAGTAAACTGAGACCCCCGGGTCTGACCAGGCGCGCCGGCCCCTGCCATCACAGTCTCCTGCACCGAGTCACCGGGTCCCGGGGCAACCATCCCTACCCACAGAGGGGTTAACAACCAGCAGCCGTTCCATCGCCCCCGGGTGCTCCACAGCAGCAGCGGTGGTGCTACACTTCACCACAAACCGTGGGTGGCGTCACAGAATGACTATGGCAAATCCCGTACAAATACGTCCCCTCTTCATTCAGAGTGTCCGCGTGACCCCCGGGTCCGGAGCATCCCTCAAGCCACACCACAGATCTGGATCCGAGCAGCGCCGGCTGCTGGCACGGGGGCGGCACACCTACTGCCAAAACCAGACTGATTGGCGGGGGTGCCAGGTGTCAGATCCTGGTTGATCAGACATTGATGACCTATCCTAAGGGGTACTTTGCACGTTGCGACATCGCTACTGCGATATTGTCGAGGTCAAATCGAAAGTGACGCACATCCGGCGCCAGTAACGACGTCGCAACGTGTAAAGTCTAGATGCGCCAATAAAGGATCGCAAAAGCGTCGTAAATCGGCGATCTGTGTATTGTCGGACATTTTCATAATGTCAGACCGATAGGTGATACAATGTTGTTCCTCGTTCCTGAGGCAGCACACATCGCTGTATGTGAAGCCGCAGGAGCGAGGAATATCTCCTTACCTGCGTCCCGCCGCCAATGCGGAAGGAAGGAGGTGGGCGGGATGTTTACGTCCCGCTCATCTCCGCCCCTCCGCTTCTATTGGCCGCCTGCTGTGTGACGTCACTGTGACGCCGCACGAACCGCCACCCTTAGGAAGGAGGCGGGTCGCCGCCAAGAGCGACGTCGCAAGGCAGGTGAGTGCGTGTGAAGCTGCCGTAGCGATAATGTTCGCTACGGTAGCTATCACAAGATATCGCATCATCGTATAGCGATGTCGCAACGTGCAAAGTACCCCTAAGGAAAGGCCATAAATGCAAAAGAAGTGAACAACCCCTTTAAGTGGTGCGATCTGAGATGGGGAGTATGTTCCAAAGCCCATTCCGCTGGGTTGCCATGAAAGCTGATGCCTACTGAAGGCCCCCATTGCTTCCATCTCTGAAGCCCAGGCCTGTGTAGATTAAAAATTTATACTGTTAGAGTGCAGTATATAATTGTCACTGGTGTGTCACGCATGACAGACACTCCTGTGGTGTCCGGCTGTAGAAGGTCTCAGTGTTTAGCTACACAAGCTGCTCTCTGACTGTCCCTTTTTTCTTGCTTGGGGTTTATCCCTTTCTATTTAGGAGCATGTGGATTTACTCACCTTTTTGATTATTAATCATCAGCTCTTTAAATACCCTCACTCCCCCTTTCTCTGTGCTGGTGATAGGTCTAATACCCTTAACAAGTCTTCAGTGCAAGCAGGCAGCTTGTATACATCTGGAGAAACCCTGTTGTTGTTGCAGTTCCTCTCCCTGAGTCATCTGGAGATAAGTTATGTTTACTTCCCCCTGTTTGTTCTATTAGAGGTTAGTGGGATTGACTAAGTGCTCATCCCATCCACTCTCTACCTAGCGGCTATTTCAGGGTCAGTCAGGGCCAGGTATCCTGCTCGCCGCATAGGTGCAGAACCTATCTAGGGTGGTCAGGAGAACCAAGGGGCAGGTATCCTGCTCGGCTCATAGGTGCAGAACCTATCTAGGGTGGTCAGGAGAACCAAGGGGCAGGTATCCTGCTCAGCTCATAGGTGCGGAACCTATCTAGGGTGGTGAGGAGAACCAAGGAGCAGGTATCTTGCTCAGCGCATAGGTGCAGAACCTATCTAGGGTGGTCAGGAGAACCAAGGGGCAGGTATCCTGCTCGGCTCATAGGTGCGGAACCTATCTAGGGTGGTCAGGAGAACCAAGGGGCAGGTATCCTGCTCAGCTCATAGGTGCGGAACCTATCTAGGGTGGTGAGGAGAACCAAGGAGCAGGTATCTTGCTCAGCGCATAGGTGCAGAACCTATCTAGGGTGGTCAGGAGAACCAAGGGGCAGGTATCCTGCTCGGCTCATAGGTGCGGAACCTATCTAGGGTGGTCAGGAGAACCAAGGGGCAGGTATCCTGCTCAGCTCATAGGTGCGGAACCTATCTAGGGTGGTGAGGAGAACCAAGGAGCAGGTATCTTGCTCAGCGCATAGGTGCAGAACCTATCTAGGGTGGTCAGGAGAACCAAGGGGCAGGTATCCTGCTCGGCGCATAGGTGCGGAACCTATCTAGGGTGGCGAGGGACCCCAGGGACCAGCGGTAGGTTTGGTCAGGGGTCACCATCTCCCCTTTCCCTAGACACAGGGTTTCTCTTCCTTTTCACCATTTGGTAACTCCCCGTACCTTGCGTGACAATAATACAGTGGTCGCTGGTTCTAGTCCCCTGGGGAGAAGGGATAGGGCGGCTAAGAAAGAACATAAAAGATTTACTCATATCCCCCTCTTTCCTAAAACTAAAAAAGAAAGAGAAGATTGTGGTGGATCCCAGGATCTGACAATGATTAATCCAGGCAATAAGTATAAAAATAATAAAATCTATGGCAATGCGTTTCGCAGTAGCACTGTTCTTCTTCAGGCCCCGCCACCCTCCAAGTCACCCTCGCCTGTTGCCTATGCTGTTACCCAGGGAGCACCTCTTGTTATTTTATCTCTATAAAACTAAAAAAAGGAATAAAAAAAAATAATAAAAGATTAAGCTCATGTATCCATGAAAGTCAGACCTATTCAAAACCCCAGAAAAACAATGGCGGAACGTTATAGGGTGAATTGAAGGGTGTCATTGACAAATACAACTCGTCCCACAGAAAAAAAAGACCTCATGGGGCAATGGGAAGGTAACAAAATGATGGCTCTTGGAACAAGAGGAGTGAAAAATTGAAAAATGGCTCCGATAGGAACAGAGTTAATAAAAAAATAATTGCCCCGTCACCCTCAGTAACAAGTCCTGATATAACTAAGTTGCCAGACAAATCGAGTGGTTATGCAGCAAAAATGGTAAAAATGGCTGCGGCCATTGATATAATTCTGCACCATTGACCATAGTCAATAAAAATGGCTGACACTCTTTCTCTTTTCCTCATCAACCTCCATATTGGTGAAGCCAATGGACAACCTCTAGTGGTTGGTCTACACAAACATGGCCGCCTCCTCCATCTTCATGAAGAGGAGATCACGTGATGCGGCGCCAGGCGACAGAGCGAGAGTAGGCTTGTCACAAACGAAGCATCCTATTGGCTGTAGCTGGGACACGTGGTGCGCATCAGGTGGGCGTGTCTCCTCCCTCTGCACAGAGGTCTAATAAAGGGGTGTCTCCTGCGCAGTCTGTTCTGTCCGCCCTCAGCTCCGCTCCTGTGTACACCGCCACCTCTCAGGGCAGCTCCGCCATGGCTCTCACCAGTGACCCCGTCTACCAGAAGCTCGCCAAGTTCTACGAGGCCAACCATGCCGGCCTCGTCCTCCGGAAGCTGTTTGACGCCGACAAGGAGAGGTTCAGCAAGTTCAGGTAATGACAGCGCTGCCTGTGACGTCACTAGGACGTCATTTTTTACCTTTTAGAGGTTGCAGCAATTTATTTTTTTCCTTTCTATTTATGCATGACTCTGCAGGCACACTCCTTGTTTTACTATAAAGGGTTAACTACCAGTCATCAAATAGTGCACTGTCACTTTAAATTAACCCCTGCCCGATGTGTAGAAGTGATTAATGGATACAATTCTGCAGGTTTGCAGTCACTTTGTGGCCCCCAGTGCAGCCCGGCCGGATGTAGAGGAAGCACTGGGGGCTCCCATGTGCAGAGCTGGTGCAGGGGCCCCCTCTCCATGTGCACTTGCTCCCATTCTTGCAGGGGCCCCCTCTCCATGTGCTGCACTTGCTCCCATTCTTGCAGGGGCCCCCTCTCCATGTGCTGCACTTGGTCCCATTCTTGCAGGGGCCCCCTCTCCATGTGCTGCACTTGCTCCCATTCTTGCAGGGGGCCCCCTCTCCATGTGCTGCACTTGCTCCCATTCTTGCAGGGGCCCCCTCTCCATGTGCTGCACTTGCTCCCATTCTTGCAGGGGCCCCCTCTCCATGTGCTGCACTTGCTCCCATTCTTGCAGGGGCCCCCTCTCCATGTGCTGCACTTGCTCCCATTCTTGCAGGGGCCCCCTCTCCATGTGCTGCACTTGCTCCCATTCTTGCAGGGGCCCCCTCTCCATGTGGTGCACTTGCTCCCATTCTTGCAGGGGCCCCCTCTCCATGTGGTGCACTTGCTCCCATTCTTGCAGGGGCCCCCTCTCCATGTGGTGCACTTGCTCCCATTCTTGCAGGGGCCCCCTCTCCATGTGGTGCACTTGCTCCCATTCTTGCAGGGGCCCCCTCTCCATGTGGTGCACTTGCTCCCATTCTTGCAGGGGCCCCTCGGTGGCAGCTTTAGGACCCTGCAGGCTTCTGGGGCCTGTGCAGGCTGGATGTAGCTGTTTAACCTTTCCTGTGCTGGCCGGTGACATCCTGGTGCTAATGAAGGGGTTAATGGCAGGGGGGTCCCTGGAGGTGCAGCAGGGGTTGGCGGACCCCTCCAGGATGCAGTCTCAGCTGTGCGCGCCCTTCATTCATCCTTGTGGTTTTGTACGTGCAGCATGACACATCCAGGCTGCAGGGAGCCCAGGCTCACAGCTCCTTGTGGAGGAGGGGCTGGAGAATGGCATGCTGGGAGTTGTAGTCTTCAGATCTGTGATCTGTCATGATGGAAAATCCCTTTAAGACTAATGATGCCTCAGTGTCTTGGTGGGGTGATGTGCACAGGGACGAGTAGTGTCAGCTCCTGGGGTCAGGCTGCCTTCTGTATAATAATGCGGAAGAAGCCCCCTAGCTGGGCATCTATAACGTTCCTATATACCGTATACTGTCCCCTAATGGCTGCTGATGCGATGACATCACACCATCTGTAATGTTCCTATATACCTTGCGGTGGGATCTCTGTATATACCGTATACTGCTCCCTACTGCTCCTGTAATGAATGAGTCCCCGTCTGAGGATCCTGTGCCTCCAGTGGCCCCTTATATTTTAGGGCCCCAAGCCTGATGTCTTTTGCAGCACTCCATATTCTTTTTTTTTTTTTTTTTTTATTTCCTGGCTGTGCTGGCCCCATTCACTTCCATAGGGCACAGTCAGGTGATCGGAAGCCAAGATGCGGGGGTCTTATGACCCTTCAGACTCAGTAGCCTCCGGTCCGATCCCTGAGCGCTGGGCTCCATCCCGTCTCTTCTTGCAGCCATCTACTGGGTGATTGACATGGGCTCCATGGAGATGCATACTAGAACTAAAGGGTCTTAAGTTGAGGGTCTGGCCCCTGCAGTGTTATGGGCAGAAGTCCTATGGTCTATACTCGGGGTCTTGGCTGTCAGTATGCAGGGTTTTTTTTTGGTTTTTTTTTTTTTTTGCATGGTTTATTTTTAGCATAACCTTCAGTGGTGGCTTCCTCGCCTCGGCACGCTGCGGGCGGAGATCATCGGCAGGGGGCCGGCAGTGCGGAGACCCCTTATTTCCCTGCTGCAGTTTGCACAGACTGTTGAGGAATCGCATTTTGCAATGTGATATAAAGGAAGTCTCCTACTTCTTGTTCTGGGTGGTGGATGGTGCAAGGCTGGTGTTGTGCCACTGGGATGGATTGCACAGTGGGCAGCTGCACCCAGGATGGCTAGGGTGACACATATACTGTATATTATATGGCTAGTGGCTTGCACCCACGGCTAGTGGCTTGCACCCGCGGCTAGTGGCTTGCACCCGTGTGTGGCACCGTAGCCGTTCCTGATGGGGTGAATGATTTATGCTACTATTCAAACACAAAAGGATGAGACTCTTCTGATACAAGCAGTTCCCGTTCCCTCAATTTGGGACAAGGGATGTCACGCCAAATCTCACAATAGGGTCCACCCTATTATCGGCTCCTAATGGGGTCTACAATGGGTTTGACCTTCTCCAGGACACCATATGTTGGTCCCTACTGGCTGTATAAGTATGTGCACCCCTCTCTTCTGGGCCGATGTCACATGGTGCGTTTATATTATGGACGGGTATGACCTCATTCTTCTCCATTAGTGCTGCATAAGCTTAATGTTGCCCTATGTCTTTACAGCAAGACCCTCGCCACCGGAGAAGGAGACATCTTGGTGGATTACTCCAAGAACCTGATCAATGAAGACCTCTTCAAAATGCTGATTGAACTGGTTAAGTATCAGCAATATATAGATGTGTGCTGAGATGCTCTGTGCTGCTGTGACGTGCTTTCTTCACTGTGCCGTTGTTGCTGCCCTGCGCTTTCCTCTTGGCTCATCTCCGCTCTGTAATGCAATCGTTGTGGGCAAGGAACGAAAAGAGCGTTACTCAATTTTTAAGAAATGGTGCAACCGAAAGGAACGGCAATTCCTCTTAAGCTCGAAAAGAGGGGGGAGGGGGCTGTGGTGCCTGATCCATGAGATGGGTCCGGTGTGTGCTGTCTTGTGGCTGTTATCTCCAACCTATTACCTTTTGGTTATGAAGCGAACAGTCCCAGCATGGGTTAATGATCCCCTTTTTATTAAGAGGGGACCCCGGAGTTACATTTTGGAGCCCCCTGATAAGTGGACATGTCCATTGGGCGTCACTGCTGCAGCGATCACCTGTATATACAATGTATACCGCACTATTGTACATCTGCAATCCTCTCGTGTAATGTCACATACCTGCCCTTTTAATTAGGAGGATGGGGGACTGCCCTCCATTCTGGGGGGAGGGGTCTTATCTTCGGCTGTGACCCTTCATGTCACTCACTGATGCTCTATTTTTACCTCTTTCAGGCCAAGTCAAGAGGCGTGGATGATGCCAGAAAGCGCATGTTCTCTGCCGAGAAGATAAACTTCACCGAGGTACCGGCTGTAACCCTTTCACTGCCATATATTGTCCTCTACATGTTGACAAAATGCTAAAAGTTGCTCCCCCCCCAACCTGTGAAAATATACAGCGTACCCATTTATGTTTGCAAATTTTACCCTTTTCCATTGCAATACTCCTGCCGTCCACGATTTGTTGCACCGCTGCGGATAATCGGCAGACGATCCGGCATGCAGGAGGTCAGGGATTCTCCGGGACGTCTGCCACGCCTCGCCTACGCTACCCTGGTTGTGATCTTGGTAGCATTAGCGGGTGTGGACGGAACGGTTTGTTTGGCAGCAGAAATGCGGAGTTCACCTGAGGGTGCGCTCCATACACTGCAGGTTGGGTCTCGCCCCACACATTTCTTTCACTCGGTGCCAAATTGAAATTTTGGCCAATTTTTTTTTTTTTTTTTTTTAAATTGTGTATATTGGCGTGGGTTTGTTTTTTATTGGTGGCGATCACTTTGCATTTATCTGCTGAGGATCAGTGCCATTGTAATGTATTCAGTGACTGCTAGGGCTCTGCAGGTTTATGCTGTAGGTCGTACTGGCAGTGGTGCAGAGCTCACTGATACCAGCGCATCCTGTAGTAGGAGCCACCAACAAGTCTGGTCATTACATTTCTTCTTGCTTTCCTCCCCCCTCCCATGTCCTGAGAGTAATATTAAGAAGTGGAAGGAACTGCAGCAATTCGGCTACAAAGTGGGGACCCCATAATGTTAGAGCAGGGGGCGAACGCTGAAGAACAGAAGTTGAAGTCACAAACTCTCTGCTACGAGGAATGAAGACATGAAAAAGTATTCTTGAATGCAGAATAGAGTTTATTAGTGCAAAAAACAAGACTAATTCATCCAACGTTTCGACCGTGTTAGTCGTTATCAAGGATAGAATTATCTATATCATAATGGGAGAATACACGTTCAATAGAAAATGGCCATCACCATTAGGTATGAGAGATCAGGAGGTTACAATCCTATGTCTCTTGCACTGGTCTATGGTAACGAGCAAAACAAAGCTGGAGGCAATCTATGGTTGTAGCTGTTTCTGGAATAATGTGTAATAATTGATAGTAGAAAAAGGGAAACAAAAAGATTCCCTCACTGAATGGGTCTCAGTTACCTCCAAGATATGCAAATACTTTATGTGGCAATCAGGGAAGCCACAAGGAGCAGTTGCCATAAACAGGGGGATATATGTCCCTGTAGGACTGGAGAAATTCACTGGAAAAACTAAGTAAACTGTCAGGCCTATACTCTATGCCACCACCACAAGAACCTTTTCACCTATACTGCCTGACAGTTTACTTAGTTTCTTTGTCGCTCCATTGGGAGACCCAGACAATTGGGTGTATAGCTACTGCCTCCGGAGGCCACACAAAGTATTACACTTTAAAAAGTGTAACCCCTCCCCTCTGCCTATACACCCTCCCGTGCATCACGGGCTCCTCAGTTTTATGCTTTGTGTTGAAGGAGGCTGACACTCACACAATGCTCCACATTTTAGTCAGCAGCAGCTGCTGATTATATCGGATGGAAGAAAAGAGGGCCCATAACAGGGCCCCCGGCATGCTCCCTTCTCACCCCACTGAGTCGGCGGTGCTGTTAAGGTTGAGGTATTGCGGGTACACAGGCTGGAGCCACATGCAGTTTTCCTTCCCCCATCCCTTAGGGGCTCTGGGTGAAGTGGGATCCTAACCGGTCACCAGGCACTGGGACCGGGCTCCCTCCACAGCCCCTGGTGGTATCTGCCGGACAGGAGATGGAGTATCGTCAGGGACATGGCCCTGCATCTACAGGTACTGTGTCCCCTTTGGGACGGTGCATGAAGCACCTTGGCCTCAGACGCTGCAGCGACTGCGGTGTGTGTTTTGTTTTTTTTGTGTTTTTTTTACCGGGACTACCGTGCCAACCGTGCCTGTTTGCCGGCCGCGGTTTTTACTTTAGTCCCCGGCTTTTGCGGCCTAGTGTATTGAACTCCCGCCCCTGGGCCTGCCAGTCAGGGGGAAGGGCGGGACGGTCGGTATGACGCCGACGGTGAGGGCTGGAGCACACTTCGCTGTCCTCCTCCCCCCTCACTGTTCACTATGGGGTGCAGATTCCCGCACTTTTGTGGTTCCGCCCTCGGCTCCCTCCTCCCCTCGGAACGCCGGCAGCCATTGTTATATGGCATGATTCTGCCGGTGGAGATCTCAGAATGTGCTCACTGTTCGGCAGCACTGCAGCTCTAGGAGAGGGGGGTTCATAACTGGTCGCCATGCGCTGGGACCGGGCTCCATCCGCAGCCCCTGGGGGATTCTGACGGACAGGAGACAGGACATCATCAGGGACAGAGCCCTGCATCCATAAGGTACTCTGTGTCCCCTTTGGGGGGACGCTGCATACAGCACCTGGGTTACAAACGCTGCAGCGGTTGCTGTGTGGTTTGTGAGTCCGGGACTACCGCGCCGACCGCGCCTGTTTGCCAGCCGCGTCTTTAACTTTAGTCCCCGGCTCTTGCGGCCTAGTACCATATACTCCCGTTCCTGGGCCTGCCAGTCAGGGGTAACGACGGGACGGCCGACGGGACGTCGGTAGTGAGGGCTGGAGCATACTTGGTATCCTCTGCCCCCCCTCACTGTGCACTGTGGGGCACCAGTTTCCCAATCGGGTGCTGGCCCCCCTTAGGTGCCGAAGTGTGTGTGTGTGTGTGTGTGTGTGCGTGTGTGTGTGTATATATATTTCACTGTTCGGCAGCACTATTTGCTTTTGGCTATATACCCTCGCTGATTACTAAGAGGTGACATCAGCAGGTCGTCCGCAAACAGTAAGGGTGCCAAGGCACAGGCTTTCTTTGCAACCTGTACCTCTTGTGCGGCTATATTGCCGGCAGGTTCCACCTATCATTGCAAATGCTTGGCCCCTGGGGCACTCACTCAATCGGAGCCTCTGGCACGGGTGGGACCCTCGGCTCAGGTGGTACCACCGGTTTCCACTGTACAGATGGCAGGGACAGAGTTTGCATGTTTGACTCAGCAACTCTCTGAGTCATTCCATGGCCCAGTCTATGAACAGGGGGCGGCTAAGCTGGAAGCTTTGCAGTCCAGAACGGTAACACAGGGCCAGGGAGCTGTGAGTTCATCGCCCCCAGGCCCCTCTGGGTCGGTATAACAAGGGGCTCCTGGGGTAACACCCAGATCCCACGGTGAGAACTCCGACACGGACCGCGGCCTCACACAGGCTAACCGGGCTCGCTGGGAACCTTCCACGACTTCACTGATGTAGTTAAGGATGAAGCGGAGGTCGCAGCTCAGGGCTCTGAACCTAATGTTGCGCTCAATCTGGATACACCTGAAGGGGACGCCATAGTAAACGACCTTATAGCGTCCGTCAACCAGGTGCTAGACCTCTCTTCCCCATCTTCTCCTATGGAGGAGTCGGCTTCACAGCGGGAGAAACACCAGTTTAGGTTTCCCAAATGTACACGGAGTGCGTTTTTTTTCGATCACTCTAACTTCAGAGAGGCTGTCCAGAAGCACAGAACTTTCCGGACAAGCGCTTTACTAAGCGCCTTAATGAACCCTTTTCCCCCCTGACGTAGTTAAGGGTTGGGCTCAGTGTCACAGGGTGGATCCTCCAGTCTCCAGACTGGCGGCTAGATCCGTAGTATTAGTGGCAGATGGTTCATCTCTCATGGATGCCACTGACAGGCAAATAAAGCTTATGATGAAATCCATCTTTGAAGCCATAGGCGCATCTTTTGCTCCGGCCTTCGCAGCCGTGAGGGCTCTCCAAGCTATCTCAGCTTCTCTGGCTGAGATTAATGCGGTCGCACGTATCTCTGCCCCGCAGGTTGTGTCCTTGGCTTCTCAAGCGTCCCAGCCCTCCTCGTCCAACAGGCCACAGAAGAGCCAGAGGAACTCTTCTCCACGGCGGTCTAAGTCACGTCCTCCAAAGACCACCGGAGGCACCGTCTCCAAGGCGGCCTCCTCATGACTTTCGGCCGCCCCAACCGCATCCTCGGTCGGTGGCAGGCTCTCCCGCTTTTGCGACGCCTGGGGCCACATGTCCAAGACCGAGGGGTGAGAGACATCTGTCTCACTGTTTCAGGATAAGGGTTCAGCTCTCGTCCTCCGACTCGTTTTTTTCAGAACATCTCCGCCCCCCGAACGGACCGTTGCGCTTTTCAGGCGGTGGACACTCTGACAACAGAAGGAGTGGTGATCCCCGTTCCCCCTCAGGAACGCGGTCGCGGTTTTTACTCCAATCTGTTCGTGGTGCCAAAAAAGGACAGCTCATTCCGTTCCGTTTTGGACCTCAAATTGCTCAACAAACATTTGACAACCAGGCGGTTTCGCATGGAATCCCTCCGATCTGTCATCGCTTCGATGTCCCAAGGAGACTTCCTAGCATCAATCGACATCACAGATGCCTATCTCCATGGCAGATCGCTCAAGGGCATCAACGCTTCCTGCGTTTCGCCATCGGGGACGAACACCTTCAGTTTGTGGCACTGTCTTTCGGCCTGGCGACAGACCCACGGGTCTTCACCAAGGTCATGGCTCCGTCGTAGCGATCCTACACTCTCAGGGCCACTCGGTGATCCCTTACCCAGACGTTCTCCTAGTCAAAGCACCCTCTTGGGTGGCTTGTTAACAGTCTGACCGTTGCTCTGGAGACTCTCCAGAGGTTTCGGGTGGATCATCAATTTTCCAAAGTCAAAATTGTCTCCGACCCAGTCACTGACGTACCTCAGGATGGAGTTTCATACTCTCTCAGCGATGGCCAAGCTGCCACTGGACAAACAGCGGTCGCTGCAGACAGGGGTGCAATCCCTTCTTCGGGCCCAGTCGCACCCCTTGAGGCGCCTCATGCACTTCCTGGGGAAGATGGTGGCAGCAATGGAGGCAGTTCCATTTGCGCAATTTCATCTGTGTCCTCTCCAATAGGACTTTCTCAGCAAATGGGACAAGAGGCCGACGTCCTTAGACAGGAACGTCTCTCTGTCTCTGGAAGCCAAGACCTCACTTCAGTGGTGGCTTCTCCCCACTTCTCTGTCGAAAGGAAAATCCTTTCTGCCCCCATCCTGGGCTGTGGTCACGACGGACGCGAGCCTGTCAGGATGGGGAACGTTTTTCTCCACCACAAGGCTCGCAGTCGTCCAGCCTTCCAAGAAGTCCGGCGGATTCTGCTGTGGGCGGAGGCCACAGCCTCCACCATCTCCGCGGTTCACATTCCGGGCGTAGAAAACTGGGAAGCAGAGTTTCTCAGTCGCCAGGGCATGGACGCAGGGGAATGGTCTCTCCACCCGGACGTGTTTCAAGAGATCGGTTGCCGCTGGGGAACGCCGGACGTCGATCTCATGGCGTCTCGGCACAACAACAAGGTCCCGGCATTCATGGCACGGTCTCAGGACCACAGAGCTCTGGCGGCGGACGCCTTAGCTCAGGATTGGTCGCAGTTTCAACTGCCTTATGTATTCCCTCCTCGGGCAATGCTGCCCAGAGTGTTGCGCAAGATCAGGTCCGACTGCCGCAGCGCCATTCTTGTCGCTCCAGATTGGCCGAGGCGGTCGTGGTACCCCGATCTGTGGCATCTCACGGTGGGGCAACCGTGGGCGCTCCCAGACCGACCAGACTTGCTATCTCAAGGGCCATTTTTCCATCTGAATTCTGCGGCCCTCAACCTGACTGTGTGGCCACTATGAGACAGGCCAGGAAACCAACGTCAGCCAAGATCTGTCACAGAACTTGGAGGATCTTCTTAGCCTGGTGCTCTGAGGGGGTTTACCCCCTGGCCGTTTGCCTTACCCAGTTTTCTTTCCTTCCTTCAATCGGGATTGGACAAGGGTTGTCTCTCGGCTCTCTCTAAGGTCAAGTCTCGGCGCTTTCCGTGTGTTTTTTTTTTTTTTTTTTTTTTTTTTTTTTTTTTTTTTTTCAAAAGCGTCTAGCCAGGTTTCCGCAGGTCCGCACGTTCCTGCAGGGAGTTTGCCACATAGTCCCACCTTACAAGCGTCTGCTGGAACCCTGGGATCTCAACAGGGTTCTACGGGCTCTTCAAAAAACCACCTTTCGAGCCGCTGCGGGATGTCTCTCTATCACGTCTTTCGCAGAAGGTGGCATTTCTAGTGGCGGTTACTTCACTCCGTAGAGTGTCAGAGCTTGCAGCGCTGTCATGTAAAGGCCTTTTCCTGGTATTTTCACCAGGATAAGGTGGTTCTGCGTCCGGTCCCGGACTTTCTCCCTAAGGTGGTGTCCACTTTTCATCTCAATCAGGATATCTCCTTATCCTTCACTTTGCTCTCATCCAATTCACCAATATGAAAAGGATTTGCATTTGTTAGATCTAGTGAGAGAACTCCGGATCTACGTGTCTCGCATGGCGCCATTGCGCCGCTCTGATGCGCTCTTTGTCCTTGTCGCTGGCCAGCGTAAGGGGTCGCAGGCTTCCAAGTCAACCTTGGCTCGGTGGATCAAGGAACCGATTCTTGAAGCCTACTGTTCTTCTGGGCTTCTGATTCCTTCAGGGCTGAAAGCCCATTCTACCGGAGCCGTGGGTGCGTCCTGGGCATTACGACACCAGGCTACGGCTCAGCAGGTGTGTCAGGCGGCTACCTGGTCGAGTCTGCACACTTTCACGAAACACTATCAGATGCATGCCTATGGTTCGGCAGATGCCAGCCTAGGTAGGCGAGTCCTTCAGGCGGCGGTTGCCCACCTGTAAGAGGGGGCCGTTGTTTCGGCTCTTTTTATCGAGGTATTCTTTTACCCACCCAGGGACTGCTTTTGGACGTCCCAATTGTCTGGGTCTCCCAATGGAGCGACAAAGAAGGGAATTTTGTTTACTTACCGTAAATTCCTTTTCTTCTAGCTCCTATTGGGAGACCCAGCACCCGCCCCTGTTCCCTTCGGGCTGTTGTTCTTTTGTGTACACATGTTGTTCATGTTGAATTGTTCTTTTGGTTCATGGTTTTCAGTTCTCCGAACATCCTTCGGATTGAATTTACCTTAGACCAATTTATAAGTTTCCTCCTTCCTGCTTTGGCACCAAAACTGATGGGCCCGTGATGCACGGGAGGGTGTATAGGCAGAGGGGAGGGGTTACACTTTTTAAAGTGTAATACTTTGTGTGGCCTCCGGAGGCAGTAGCTATACACCCAATTGTCTGGGTCTCCCAATAGGAGCTAGAAGAAAAGGAATTTACGGTAAGTAAACAAAATTCCCTTCTTTTCCAGTGAAATTCTCCAGTCCTCCAGGGACATATATCCCCCTGTTTATGGCAACTGCTCCTTGTGGCTTCCCTCTGATTGCCACATAAAGTATTTGCATATCTTGGAGGTAACTGAGACCCATTCAGTGAGGGAATCTTTTTGTTTCCCTTTTCTACTATCAATTATTACACTGTATTCCAGAAACAACTACAACCATAGATTGCCTCCAGCTTTGTTTTTCGGTTACCATAGACCAGTGCAAGAGCATATGCATATCTTGAAGGTAACTGAGAACCATTCAGTGAGGGAATCCTATTTCCCTTCTTCTACTATCAATTATTACACATTATTCCAGAAACGGCTACAACCATAGATTGCCTCCAGCTTTGTTTTGCTCGTTACCATAGACCAGTGCAAGAGACATAGGCTCGTAACCTCCTGATCTCTCATACCTAATGGTGATGACCATTTTCTATTGAACGTGTATTCTCCCATTATGATATAGATAATTCTATCCTTGGACTTCGACTAACACGGTTGAAACATTGGATGAATTAGTCTTGTTTTTTTGCACTAATAAACTCGATTCTGCATTCAAGAATACTTTTTCATGTCCTCATTCCTCGTAGTGTGCCAGAACTATTACTATTTTGACTCCCATTTTTTTTCTGGGCACCTATTTTATACACCGTGAGCCAGACATATTCACTTACTACAAACTCTCTGCTGACCCTGTAACTTCAGAGTCCAAACCTCCTCTACTGACATCAGCTCAATGCCGAGCCTAATGCCAGGCTCCTTGCCGAGCCGTGCGCAACCGAGCTCCATGCCTAGCATCGGCTAGAGCGGTTTATAGCTGCCACCACTGGACTCTGGAGGAGACTTGTTCTGTGCAATGACTGATCACACTTCTCAAAGAGTAGTCATAAATGGTACATTCTCCAAATGGGCTATAGTCAGCAGTGGGGGCCGCAGGGATCTGTACTGGGAGTAGTGGGGACCGCAGGGATCTGTGCTAGGACCGATTCTTTTTACTCTCTTTATTAATGACCTTGTGGATGGGATTGATAGTACAGTGTCAGTCTTTGCTGATGACACCAAACTATGTAGGATATTAAAAACTTACCTTGATAGTACAATATTACAAAAAGATCTGGATAAGATGTCAGAATGGGCAGATACTCGGCAAATGAGATTTAATGTTGATAAATGTAAAGTAATGCACCTAGGACGGAGTAATCCTATAGCTGCGTATACATTAAATGGAAGTAAACTCGGGACTACAGAACAGGAGAAGGACTTGGGTATTCTCATTACAAATAAGCTGAGCAGCAGCACTCAATGTCAAGCAGCAGCTGCTAAAGCAAACAAGATTCTAGGGTGTATAAAAGAGAGATTAGATCCCGTGATCCCAACGTATTGTTACCCCTCTATAAATCACTTGTAAGGCCACATCTGGAATATGGGATCCAGTTTTGGGCTCCACATTTTAAAAAGGACATTCAGAAGTTAGAGGCAGTGCAAAGGCGGCAACTAGACTATTACAAGGAATGGAGGCCGCCCATATGATGAGAGGAGGAAAAAGTTAAATATGTTTTAGCTTAAAAAAAAAAAAGTCTCAGAGGCGATCTCATATGTATAAATACATGTGTGGTGAATATAAAGGACTGGCACATGACCTATTCCTTCCAAAGACAATACTAAGGACCAGGGGGCATTCACTGCGAGTGGAAGAAAAGCGATTCCGACAGCTAAATAGGAAAGGGTTCTTTACAGTTAGAGCGGTCAGACTGTGGAATGCTCCAGCTGCTAAATAGGAAAGGGTTCTTTACAGTTAGAGCAGTCAGGCTGTGGAATGCCGACCACAAGAGGTAGTAATGGCAGATACTATAACAGCTTTTATATCAGGGCTGGATGATTTCCTCAGTACACAACATTGTCGGTTATAAATGACTTAGTGACCAAATGTAGAACTGGTGGAGGAAGGGTGAACTAGATGGACCTAGGGCTTTTTTCAACCTAAGTAACTATGTACGTCTGATGGAGGAGTCTGGTGAATGGAGGACGTTACCCCCTGACTGCGTTATGCCCTCTGTACAGTTTGGAGGAGGCTGATGTCAGGGGTCGACCTTCGTTGCAGGGAAGGGAGATCTTAGTCTTCAGCATAACACCTTTTGGACAATTGTAGCTTCTGGCTTTGGGGGAACAGTTTGGGTGAGGACCCTTTCCTGTTCCCCATGACTGTGCCCAGTGCACAAGCTCCATACAGACATGGAGGAGGGAGAACATGACTCCGCACAGAGCCCGGACCTCTGCCCCATCCACAGCTATAATGGAGACTGAGCCCGGCCTCCCCAACATCAGGGTCTGACCTCACAAACCATCTTCTGGACAAAAGCGCAAAAATTCCCTCAAACATCCAAAATCTTCCCGGAACTTTGGAGCCGTATCTGCAGAGGGTCCGACTCCATATTACTGGTCTATGGCCGTAGAAAGGGTGTCGGAGTAGGGGGCCACATACTTTCCCCATATAGTGTATTGGGGCTGGTGGTTTTCACACTTGTGCATCATTCCGTTCACCCCCAGAATCGCGCTGTGCTGCACGTCGCTCTCCGCAACCGGTCAAACACAGCGATCCAGGTGGACGGTAAGGACGTGATGCCAGAAGTCAATGCCGTCCTGCAGAAGATGAAGGCGTTCTGCCAGGTACTGCGCCCGCTCTGGTGGTGTCCTCCATTGCTCGCCTTCTATGGCTGATGTGCCATTTGCTTGTCTGCAGCGAGTGCGTGGCGGGGAGTGGAAGGGTTACACCGGGAAGTCCATCACTGATGTGGTGAATGTGGGCATCGGCGGCTCCGACCTGGTAAGTGGTGCACCTACTTGGCTGTAGACTTGGGAATGCGGCTAGTGACGGCCCTGCCTGTCGTCCTCCCCTCCCAGGGTCCACTGATGGTCACTGAGGCTCTGAAGCCGTACTCCAAAGGTGGCCCCCGCGTCTGGTTTGTGTCCAACATCGATGGGACCCACATGGCCAAAACCCTGGCGGAGCTGAACCCCGAGAGCACGCTCTTCATCATCGCCTCCAAGGTAATGACTGCGCTCGCTTCTGGAGGACACGAGTCCTGTCTGTGCAGAGTAATTGTGCCACAGTTGGCAAACACTGGGGAAAATGCACATCACGGATGACTCCGCAGATTTGTGTGGAGCCGGGCGGAACTTCTGGCACAAGAACTTCTTCACTATTGCTTTTGTGAATGTCAACTGGTGCGGCTGCGGAATGTGCACTGGTGACCGACCAGTTCATGACCACCATTAACCCATGCACTTTAGACATGTACATAATATATAATAAAATATATAATGTAATATAATATAATATAAAAAATATAATATAGTAAAATAAAGTATAATATAAAAATAAAATGTATAATATAAAATATAAAAATTATATATAATATAAAAATAAAATATAATTTATAATCTAAAAAATAAAAATATATAATATAAAAATATATAAAAATAAAATGTATAATATAAAAATGATAATTTTTATAATCTAAAAAATAAAAATATAGTAAAATAAAGTATAATATAAAAATATAATATAAAAATAAAATGTATAATATAAAATATAAAAATGATATAATATAAAAATATATTTAAAATATAATTTATAATATAAAATATAAATATATAATATAAAAATGATATATAATTTTTATATAATATAATAATAAAAATATAGTAAAATAAAGTATAATATAAAAATATAATGTATAATATGGGCTGGGAGAGGGTGTACCACTTAAGAGTTTTCCATTTTTATTTCTTTTTCCCTTCTTAGACTTTTACCACCCAGGAAACAATCACCAATGCTGAAACTGCCAAGGAATGGTTCCTGAAAGCGGC
Organism: Anomaloglossus baeobatrachus; assembly: GCF_048569485.1. Classification (NCBI taxonomy): domain Eukaryota; kingdom Metazoa; phylum Chordata; class Amphibia; order Anura; family Aromobatidae; genus Anomaloglossus; species Anomaloglossus baeobatrachus. The sequence continues at coordinate 194,903,014 of NC_134362.1, read as the reverse complement.
CAAGGATGTGAGTATCCATGAGCTGATGCCTGTGTGGTGGCACCGTGCCACGTGTGAGATTGAGCTCCCTCTTGCTGGGGGGGATCGCAACGGTCGTGGATTTGGTCCCTTCTAAACATTCTCCGTTTCTCTTCCAGCCGTCCGCAGTGGCCAAGCACTTTGTTGCCCTCTCCACCAACGCAGTAAGTGCCCTCCTTGCCTCTTCCTCCATCGTTTTTGCAAAACTACAACTCCTAGCATGCACCGACGGCCTTCGGTTGGGAGTTGTAGTTTTGCAGCAGTCAAGTCTCTCCCTACATTAACCCTGCACAGTAATATCTCGCTCCATTAACCCTGCACAGTAATATCTCGCTCCATTAACCCTGCACCGTATTTTCTTTTGCAGCCAAAAGTGAAAGATTTTGGAATTGACACTGCCAATATGTTTGAGTTCTGGGATGTAAGTATGTGGGAGTTGGCAGGAATCCCCCTTGGCACAACCCCCAGTGTCCCCGCTCTTAGGATCAGTCTGTGACCCTGCGCTGTGCAGACAGCTGACCGGTAACCTGACTCGTCCCCCGCTGGGTTATTCTGGGGGCCGACCTTTCCCGTGACCTTTCTTACTATCTCCACCGCAGTCGCCCTACTGTACCTAAAGGTCATTCACTGATTCAATGGCAGCGATCGCAACCGACCTCGGATGGGAACATGTGGCCGTGTATTGTATGTGCAGGACACTATGGTTATCATTCCTCTTCTCCCCTGTAGTGGGTCGGAGGACGCTATTCTCTCTGGTCCGCCATTGGCCTCTCCATTGCCCTCCATGTTGGTAAGTGTCTGGGCGTCACTGCTCTTATACTGTCCAGATAAATATTTTTTTTTAAATTATTATTTTTTTTTATTATAATGAAATTAAAATATTAGTATTAATATTTATATTTTTATTTCTTTTTCCCTCTCCACAGGTTTTGATAACTTTGAGAAGCTTCTTGCTGGAGCGCACTGGATGGTGAGTTATCTGCATTTAGTGGACTTTTTTCCTCCTCTGACCACTCTGCCACCATATTAAGTCTTCCCTTTTTTTTTTTTTTTTGCTTTCCAGGACAATCACTTCTGCAATTCTCCTCTGGAAACAACATCCCAGTCATCCTGGCCATGCTGGGCATCTGGTACATCAACTTCTACGGCTGCGAGACTCAGGCCCTGCTGCCCTACGACCAGTACATGCACCGGTTTGCGGCTTATTTCCAGCAGGTCTGTGCTGCGCCGATCCTTTCTCTTGCAGAGCGTTCCTGATCTTTGGTACGTGACTTATATTCTTGTGCTTTACAGGGAGACATGGAGTCTAATGGGAAATACATCACCAAGACCGGCTCTCGTGTCAACTACAACACCGGCCCCGTAGTGTGGGGTGAGCCTGGAACCAACGGGCAGCACGCCTTCTACCAGCTCATACACCAGGGTGGGTCCTGTAGCTGATTCTTCCTTGCCCTTCTTCCCCCCTTCCTTTTTTGCCCTTCTTCCCCCCCTTCCTTTTTTGCCCTTCTTCCCCCCCTTCCTTTTTTGCCCTTCTTCCCCCCCCTTCCTTTTTTGCCCTTCTTCCCCCCCCCTTCCTTTTTTGCCCTTCTTCCCCCCCCCCTTCCTTTTTTGCCTTCTTCCCCCCCCCCTTCCTTTTTTGCCCTTCTTCCCCCCCCCCCTTCCTTTTTTGCCCTTCTTCCCCCCCCCTTCCTTTTTTGCCCTTCTTCCCCCCCCCCTTCCTTTTTTGCCCTTCTTCCCCCCCCCCTTCCTTTTTTGCCCTTCTTCCCCCCCCCCTTCCTTTTTTGCCCTTCTTCCCCCCCCCCTTCCTTTTTTGCCCTTCTTCCCCCCCCTTCCTTTTTTGCCCTTCTTCCCCCCCTTCCTTTTTTGCCCTTCTTCCCCCCCTTCCTTTTTTTGCCCTTCTTCCCCCCTTCCTTTTTTTGCCCTTCTTCCCCCCTTCCTTTTTTGCCCTTCTTCCCCCCTTCCTTTTTTGCCCTTCTTCCCCCCTTCCTTTTTTGCCCTTCTTCCCCCCCTTCCTTTTTTGCCCTTCTTCCCCCTTCCTTTTTTGCCCTTCTTCCCCCCTTCCTTTTTTGCCCTTCTTCCCCCCTTCCTTTTTTGCCCTTCTTCCCCCCTTCCTTTTTTGCCCTTCTTCCCCCCCCTTCCTTTTTTGCCCTTCTTCCCCCCCCTTCCTTTTTTGCCCTTCTTCCCCCCCCCCCCTCCTTTTTTGCCCTTCTTCCCCCCCCCCCTTCCTTTTTTGCCCTTCTTCCCCCCCCCTTCCTTTTTTGCCCTTCTTCCCCCCCCTTCCTTTTTTGCCCTTCTTCCCCCCCCTTCCTTTTTTGCCCTTCTTCCCCCCCTTCCTTCTTTTTTTTTTTTTTTTTTTTTTTTTTTTTTGTCCTTCGCCCTTCCTTGTCGCAATAACTTGGTGTGGGTACCAAAGGGCAGAACAGGTAAATTATATAATCATATGTAACAATGATATTCCAGTAGGGCAATGTGCACCCTTGACTGCTGCTCCATTCATTCCATGTGGGAAAGTGAATCACTCGGCAGCTCCACATGGGATGATGGTTGGGGTATACGCTCTCTAAAAGTGCATGTTCTCCTATGTTCTAAGTTAGGAAATATGCAAAAAGTGGTGTGCCTGATGCCACTTTCTGTTCCTCGTCTCCAATAGCCATGACACAGTGCTAGATCTGACCTTGTGGCACATGGGTGCACATTTATTACTAGGGGGCGCTCTGATTGTGGCTTTAGTTCAGGATTTTCTCAACCTTTTTTCTAGCAGTGCCGCTGTATAAGGTTTAATGTCGCCATCTAGTGGCGAATCTGAAAACTGCAACATTAGTGAATTTGAGAGCGATAAATTAACTTCTGCAGGGACAATGGGGTTGTTTTTGGTCTAGTGAGTCACTTTTAAATTTTCTTGATTTTGCGAAAAAAGGAAATCAACATTCTTGTTTTCACTATTTCCACCATAGGAACTCGCATGATCCCTTGTGACTTCATGATTCCAGCACAGACCCAAAACCCAATTCGTAATGGGCTTCACCACAAGGTAAGACATGACCTGCGGGAGGGAATACACAAACTAACAGTGACTGACTTGGGAAATGTATTTTGAAGACTGGTTCAACTATAGGCTAAAGTCTGCTAGATTGTATCAGTGTTGGGTGTTCCCTGTGACAAAAGCATTATTGTACTTTCATTTTAAAGGGTCTCCTCTATTGGTTAGAAATGAGGCTGTAGTGTCTCCAATAAATGGGTGTAACGTTTGCCCTTTGATCTGAGGAGGCACATCCAGCTGAAATGTATTGCTGTGCAGAGACCCATCAGGTCCCTGCACTGCGATACACACTGCAGGCCAAACAAAGGCCACAGCTGACAGTGTGCACGTGACCAGTCCAAATTTTGCAACAGAGCCCATTGACTCTGGTTCCTATAGAGGACATGCCCTCCAGTGTCTGCAAAGTACCGTATTTTTCGGACTATAAGACGCACCGGACTATAAGACACACCCTGGTTTTAGAGGAGGAAAAAACTTTAAGCAAAAAAATGTGGTCATGACACACACTGAGGCGATGATCTGCTGCTGACACTGTTATGGGGGTAATGTCCCCAAATTCTCTACTAAGGTACCTGATCCTAATGATCCTCCTGCCTTGTATATGATCCTGCTTATATACCCCCCCATCCTGCTTATATACCCCCCCATCCTGCTTATATACCCCCCCATCCTGCTTATATACCCCCCCATCCTGCTTATATACCCCCCCATCCTGCTCATATATACCCCCCCCCCCCCCATCCTGCTCATATATATACACCCCCCATCCTGCTCATATATATACCCCCCCCATCCTGCGCATATATACCCCCCCCCATCCTGCGCATATATACCCCCCCCCCATCCTGCTCATATATATACCCCCCCATCCTGCGCATATATACCCCCCCCCCATCCTGCGCATATATACCCCCCCCCCCCCCATCCTGCTCATATATATACCCCCCCCCATCCTGCGCATATATACCCCCCCCCCCCATCCATATACCATCCTGGTATATGGCCTGTATCCTATAGCACAGAGAAAAAAAATAAACGTTTTATACTCACCTTTTCCTCACTCCCTGCAGCACCGATCATCTTCCTCTCTGCGCCGCTGGGCTGTGTGTGGAGCTGTTCCCCTGCAGCATCGCGATGTCTTCCTGTCTGTGCCGATCAGCACAGATCAGCTGACCGGCACAGACAGGAAGACATCGCGTGCTGCAGGGGGACGGCTCCACACACTGGGACGGGTGAGTACACTGATTTACTGCACCCCGCGCTGATGATGATGCAAGGGGGGCAGTGAATACAGACGCACATGATCACTCCAGGGTGTAATTGCCAGGGATGATATCCTATACAGAATATTCAGCAAGAAATGTAACTTCTATTGTGGTCAAGGGAGATTTTTTACATTTTTGTTCTTCACCAGATCTTGATGGCAAATTTCCTGGCACAGACCGAGGCTCTGATGAAGGGAAAGGCCACAGAAGAGGCAAAGGCTGAGCTGCAGGCGTCCGGGCTGTCGGGGGAGGCCCTGGACAAACTGCTCCCACACAAGGTAACTCCATCGGACTGTTTGTATTTAGATCATCAGCTGTATATCCACTACTTGTGACTGTATGTATGTATGTATGTGTATATGTATATATTTTACTCTTCCTGTAATAGGTATTTGAAGGAAACCGACCAACCAATTCTATAGTGTTCAGCAACCTCAGCCCCTTCATCTTGGGAGCATTAATCGGTGAGTGTCTTCTGCATATTCCCGAAACTTCAAGATTTGCTTCCACTTTTCTTAATTTTTTTTTAACTCCTCTCTCCCCATCCCTTCTTTTTTCTTTTCGTTCCTTCTTTTTCTTCCAGCAATGTATGAACACAAAATCTTCGTGCAAGGGGTAGTGTGGGACATCAACAGTTACGACCAGTGGGGGTGAGTGTCTTCACCTAAAATGGGTCAGAGCTGCAGAACTTGATCCAGCAATGTCCTCCATCCTCTGGAACAAAGCGGTCTCCTCCTGTCGTTTGGGTCTCCTCCTGTCGTTTGGGTCTCCTCCTGTCGTTTGGGTCTCCTCCTGTCGTTTGGGTCTCCTCCTGTCGTTTGGGTCTCCTCCTGTCGTTTGGGTCTCCTCCTGTCGTTTGGGTCTCCTCCTGTCGTTTGGGTCTCCTCCTGTCGTTTGGGTCTCCTCCTGTCGTTTGGGTCTCCTCCTGTCGTTTGGGTCTCCTCCTGTCGTTTGGGTCTCCTCCTGTCGTTTGGGTCTCCTCCTGTCGTTTGGGTCTCCTCCTGTCGTTTGGGTCTCCTCCTGTCGTTTGGGTCTCCTCCTGTCGTTTGGGTCTCCTCCTGTCGTTTGGGTCTCCTCCTGTCGTTTGGGTCTCCTCCTGTCGTTTGGGTCTCCTCCTGTCGTTTGGGTCTCCTCCTGTCGTTTGGGTCTCCTCCTGTCGTTTGGGTCTCCTCCTGTCGTTTGGGTCTCCTCCTGTCGTTTGGGTCTCCTCCTGTCGTTTGGGTCTCCTCCTGTCGTTTGGGTCTCCTCCTGTCGTTTGGGTCTCCTCCTGTCGTTTGGGTCTCCTCCTGTCGTTTGGGTCTCCTCCTGTCGTTTGGGTCTCCTCCTGTCGTTTGGGTCTCCTCCTGTCGTTTGGGTCTCCTCCTGTCGTTTGGGTCTCCTCCTGTCGTTTGGGTCTCCTCCTGTCGTTTGGGTCTCCTCCTGTCGTTTGGGTCTCCTCCTGTCGTTTGGGTCTCCTCCTGTCGTTTGGGTCTCCTCCTGTCGTTTGGGTCTCCTCCTGTCGTTTGGGTCTCCTCCTGTCGTTTGGGTCTCCTCCTGTCGTTTGGGTCTCCTCCTGTCGTTTGGGTCTCCTCCTGTCGTTTGGGTCTCCTCCTGTCGTTTGGGTCTCCTCCTGTCGTTTGGGTCTCCTCCTGTCGTTTGGGTCTCCTCCTGTCGTTTGGGTCTCCTCCTGTCGTTTGGGTCTCCTCCTGTCGTTTGGGTCTCCTCCTGTCGTTTGGGTCTCCTCCTGTCGTTTGGGTCTCCTCCTGTCGTTTGGGTCTCCTCCTGTCGTTTGGGTCTCCTCCTGTCGTTTGGGTCTCCTCCTGTCGTTTGGGTCTCCTCCTGTCGTTTGGGTCTCCTCCTGTCGTTTGGGTCTCCTCCTGTCGTTTGGGTCTCCTCCTGTCGTTTGGGTCTCCTCCTGTCGTTTGGGTCTCCTCCTGTCGTTTGGGTCTCCTCCTGTCGTTTGGGTCTCCTCCTGTCGTTTGGGTCTCCTCCTGTCGTTTGGGTCTCCTCCTGTCGTTTGGGTCTCCTCCTGTCGTTTGGGTCTCCTCCTGTCGTTTGGGTCTCCTCCTGTCGTTTGGGTCTCCTCCTGTCGTTTGGGTCTCCTCCTGTCGTTTGGGTCTCCTCCTGTCGTTTGGGTCTCCTCCTGTCGTTTGGGTCTCCTCCTGTCGTTTGGGTCTCCTCCTGTCGTTTGGGTCTCCTCCTGTCGTTTGGGTCTCCTCCTGTCGTTTGGGTCTCCTCCTGTCGTTTGGGTCTCCTCCTGTCGTTTGGGTCTCCTCCTGTCGTTTGGGTCTCCTCCTGTCGTTTGGGTCTCCTCCTGTCGTTTGGGTCTCCTCCTGTCGTTTGGGTCTCCTTATGACTTTGCCATGACTACTTCTTCTTTCCTGCAGTGTTGAACTTGGGAAACAGCTGGCTAAGAAGATAGAGCCTGAGCTGGAGTCCGATGCCGCCGTCTCCTCGCACGACTCCTCCACAAATGGTCTGATTAATTTCTACAAGAAGCACAGATGCTGAACGGAGGGAAGCACTCGGTGTCCAGCGGCCGCACGTCTGATGTCTGCTACGTCCTGGTCTCAGCTTTTAGCAAAAGGCAATTTCCTGACTGTAGTCTGTCCTTGTGTTTCATGTCCGTGTTGTGTCTTCCTCTGGGAAGGAGCGGAGGGGAGAATATTTGGAGTTGTCCTGTACACACTGCATAGATGTCATTGCACTGTTCCAAAAAAGCCCATGGCGGGGGGCTGCCATGTAATAGTTACCGGGGCTCGGGCGTCTCCCCAGCACTTGTCCTGTGCAATTAACAGTTTACAGAATAAAACAATCACAAACCAGATGTAGATTCCAGCGTCCACTTTTTTGAGTTTATTTTCTAAAGTTGCTGAACGTTGCAGAAGACTGAATTCAGGATGGTGGACGCCATGTCCTGCCCGGTACCAGAACGCCCCGCAGGGGGCTGTAAAGGTAAGGACACCCATTACTAGCGAGCGTAATAGGCTTTACAGGTGCAGGAAATTAAACTGCACAAAGAATAAAGCAAACATCTTGGACATCTGCAACTTTTCGTTCATTTTTATTTTCACTCTTTCATTTCAAGTTGAAGCAAGAATTGGCAATTGGTTCACTTTTTTTTTTCTTTGCCATTTTGTCAACTTTTTTATTTTTTTTTGTGCTGATTTCTCCTTTACTTCAGCTGTGTATTTTATGTACTGTATATTTTGGATAATACGCACTTTAAGGAAAATGAAGGGTACGTCTTAAAATCTGAATATAGCTTGGCAGGAGGCTGTTTGTGCGGCTCTGTGTGTGGGCAGCAGGGTGTGTGCAGGCGGCCTCTCCCGTCCCGCCGGCCGCGCGGCCTCTCCCGTCCCGCCGGCCGCGCGGCCTCTCCCGTCCCGCCGGCCGCGCGGCCTCTCCCGTCCCGCCGGCCGCGCGGCCTCTCCCGTCCCGCCGGCCGCGCGGCCTCTCCCGTCCCGCCGGCCGCGCGGCCTCTCCAGTCCCGCCGGCCGCGCGGCCTCTCCCGTCCCGCCGGCCGCGCGGCCTCTCCCGTCCCGCCGGCCGCGCGGCCTCTCCCGTCCCGCCGGCCGCGCGGCCTCTCCCGTCCCGCCGGCCGCGCGGCCTCTCCCGTCCCGCCGGCCGCGCGGCCTCTCCCGTCCCGCCGGCCGCGCGGCCTCTCCCGTCCCGCCGGCCGCGCGGCCTCTCCCGTCCCGCCGGCCGCGCGGCCCTCTCCCGTCCCGCCGGCCGCGCGGCCTCTCCCGTCCCGCCGGCCGCGCGGCCTCTCCCGTCCCGCCGGCCGCGCGGCCTCTCCCGTCCCGCCGGCCGCGCGGCCTCTAAAGGCGCCGGGAGTTGGCGTATGCGCAGATGGAGTTCTTGGATGAGCGCTCCATCTGCGCACGCACAACTTCGGGCTTTTTTAAAGCCAAGACTGCGGACAGACTAGGACATTTGCCGCACTGGCCTGCTCCACCAAACAACCACAGCAGCTTTTGCTGCCACCACTGACCCATGGCCAGTATAGCCTCTGCCTCCTGTGACCCCCCCCCACCCCTTCCCTTTTTCCCCCCCCCCCACTCCTTCCCTTTCCCCCCCACTCCACCACTGCTGTGGCTCTCCCTCAGGTAAGACAACGCTGGAGTATGACAGACCACTTATCTCTAAATTTGGGGTGCGTCTTATAATCCAGTGAGTCTTATAAAATGAAAAATACAGTATATTGCGAGGTTGTATGACCAAAACATTTGCCATATTCTTTGCACAGATTCATATCTGGCCGAGGCCCCATTAAGGCCTGTTACACTTGCAGTTTTTGTGCCGTGGTCTCCTCTACTACGGAGTGCCCATCATTTTGCCTTCCATTAGTAGGAGGCGCTGATCTCTGCACCCGGAGGTCGGGCACTATCCATGTTTGGTGTAATGTAACGACTTCTCTGCACCGATCGTGTATGGGTCAGTTTTACGGGCAGAGGATGGACTGGGCATAGATGTGCTGTTGCAGGAGCCTCAGGCCCAGTCTTGTATATCATAGTCTCTGCGCTCCCTGTGTGACTGGTTACATTGACTTTACAGGATTAGTTCAACCCTCTTTTGAAAGCTTCACATATCCAATGACGCCCCTGTGATAATGGCCAGCACTAGTCTAAAGATGTCTTGTGGACGGCAAATGCCACACCAACCAGTCAGCTGCCAATATGTACAGCACTGCTACAGTGGGTACGGAAAGTATTCACACCCCTTTAAATTTTTTCACTTTCATTGCAGCCATTTGGTAAACTCATTTATTGTACACTAGAAGGTGGCCCGATTCTACGCATCGGGTATTCTAGAATTTACGTATTGTGTAGTTCATGTATGATTTTTGTTATATATATGTGCGTATATTTGTGTGTGCAGCGTTGTCTGTGTGTGGGTGTCTGTGTAGGGCAGTTGTTTGTGGTTTCCAGTGTGTGTGTGTGGTGTGTTGTGCAGTGTGCGCGCGCGCGCGTGTGTGTGTGTTGGGGGGAGGTGTGCACTCTCCATCGTGCTCCATCCCCTATGCTGCGCACCCCTCATCGTGCTACATCTCCCATCCTGCGCACTCCCAAACGTGCTCCATCCGCCATGCTGCGCACTCCCAAACGTGCTCCATCCGCCATGCTGCGCACTCCCCATCGTGCTCCATTCCCCATGCTGCGCACTCCCCATCGTGCTCCATCCGCCACGCTGCGCACTCCCAAATGTGCTCCATCCACCATGCTGCGCACTCCCAAACGTGCTCCATCCGCCATACTCCACACTCCCCATCGTGCTCCATGCCCCATGCAGCGCACTCCCCATCGTGCTCTATCCCCTATGCTGCGCACCCCCCATCGTGCTCCATCATCTATGCTGCGCACTCCCAAACGTGCTCCATCCGCCATGCCGCGCACTCCCAAACGTGCTCCATCCGCCATGCTGCGCACTCCTAAACGTGCTCCATCCGCCATGCTGGGCACTCCTCATCGTGCTCCATCCCCCATGCAGTGCACTCCCCATCGTGCTCCATCCCCTATGCTGCGCACCCCCCATCGTGCTCCATCTCTCATGCTGCGCACTCTCAAACGTGCTCCATCCGCCATGCTGCGCACTCCCAAACGTGGTCCATCCGCCATGCTGCGCACTCCCAAACATGCTCCATCCGCCATACTCCGCACTCGCCATCGTGCTGCATCCGCCATGCTGCGCACTCCCAAACGTGCTCCATCCGCCATGCTGCGCACTCCCAAACGTGCTCCATCCGCCATGCTGCGCACTCCCAAACGTGCTCCATCCGCCATGCTGCGCACTCCCAAACGTGCTCCATCCGCCATGCTGCGCATTACCAAACGTGCTCCATCCGCCATGCTGCGCCAGCATCAGCCTCTCTACCCGCATCATCAGCCTCTCTGCCCGCAGCATCAGCCTCTCTGCCCGCAGCATCAGCCTCTCTCCTCCCAGCATCAGCGTCTCTGTCCCTAGCATCAGGCTCTCTCCTTCCAGCCTCCCTCAGCATCAGCCTCCCTTTCCCAGCCTTCCCAAGGATCAGCCTCTCTCCTCCCAGCCTCCTTCCTCCCAGCCTCCCTCTCCCAGCCTCTCTCAGCATCAGCCTTCCTGTCCCAGTCTCTCCCAGCATCAGCCTCCCCAAGCATCAGCCTCCACCAGCATCAGCCTCTGTTCTTCCAGCCTCCTCCAGCATCAGCTTCCCTAAGCATCAGCCTCCCTCGTCCCAGCCTCCCTCAGCATCAGCCTCTTTCCTTCCAGCCTCCCTCAGCATCAGCCTCCTCTCCCCAGCCTTCCCTAGGATCAGCCTCTCTCCTCCCAGCCTCCTTCTTCCCAGCTTTCCCATCCCAGCCTCCTTCAGCATCAGCATTTCCCTCTTCCCCATGATCAGCCTCTCTGCTCCCAGCCTCCTCCAGCACGCCCTGCTCCTCTGCCGACACTCACACACCCGATCGCATCCACTCACACACCCACCCGATCGCATCCACTCACACACCCACCCGATCGCATCCACTCACACACCCACCCGATCGCATCCACTCACACACCCACCCGATCGCATCCACTCACACACCCACCCGATCGCATCCACTCACACACCCACCCGATCGCATCCACTCACACACACACCCGATCGCATCCACTCACACACACACCCGATCGCATCCACTCACACACACACCCGATCGCATCCACTCACACACACACCCGATCGCATCCACTCACACACACACCCGATCGCATCCACTCACACACACACCCGATCGCATCCACTCACACACACACCCGATCGCATCCACTCACACACACACCCGATCGCATCCACTCACACACACACCCGATCGCATCCACTCACACACACACCCGATCGCATCCACTCACACACACACCCGATCGCATCCACTCACACACACACCCGATCGCATCCACTCACACACACACCCGATCGCATCCACTCACACACACACCCGATCGCATCCACTCACACACACACCCGATCGCATCCACTCACACACACACCCGATCGCATCCACTCACACACACACCCGATCGCATCCACTCACACACACACCCGATCGCATCCACTCACACACACACCCGATCGCATCCACTCACACACACACCCGATCGCATCCACTCACACACACACCCGATCGCATCCACTCACACACACACCCGATCGCATCCACTCACACACACACCCGATCGCATCCACTCACACACACACCCGATCGCATCCACTCACACACACACCCGATCGCATCCACTCACACACACACCCGATCGCATCCACTCACACACACACCCGATCGCATCCACTCACACACACACCCGATCGCATCCACTCACACACACACCCGATCGCATCCACTCACACACACACCCGATCGCATCCACTCACACACACACCCGATCGCATCCACTCACACACACACCCGATCGCATCCACTCACACACACAGACACTGACGATATCGCACTTACGCGCTCATACTCACAACATCCGGGGATATCACATGCTTCTGGCCATGTGATCCTCCGTCAGGTCCTGGAAGATCACAACAGCACATTTTCGCCGCCGAGAAGCAAGCGATATCCCAGGATGTCGTGAGTATGTGGATGCGATGTGAGGTGTGTGTGAGGTGTGTATGAGAGTGAGTGTGAGTGTGATCTGATGTGTGTGTATGTTTGTGTGTGTGCGTGTGGACCTTCCGGCGCAGCAGGACCTTGATGGGCTTGTAACCATGCGAGCATGGTTACCAACGTATCCACACCACTCCCACCACTGCCGTGGGAGCGGGGGCCGGGGGAGGGGGAGGGAGTACAGTACTCACCTCCGTGACAGCGCTTGTAACCATGCGAGTATCCACACCACCCCTTTGGGAGCGGGGGCCGGGGGGGGGGGGGGGGTTGGGGGGGGATAGGGAGTACCGTACTCACCTCCGTGACAGCCGTGTCAGTTAGAGAAATGCGCGGGGGGAGGGAGGGGGTGGGGCCAGAGCTAACGTGCATTGTGTGAGGGGGGCGGGGCGTGGCGTGGCGTGGCTGAATTGCCAATGCCTGCAGGGTGCTGGGGCGAGAGGCCAATCTGTGGGGGGGGGCGGAGCCTGGGCGAGCGGCTGGCCAATCCGTGTGGGCGCAGCCTGGGTGAGCGGCCAATCCGTGTGGGGGGGCGGGGCCATGGCGAGCCCAGCGGCCAATCAGCTTTGTGTCACCGTAAGGACACAATTTTGGAGCATGACAGACAGACAGACAGACACAGACAGAATAAGGCAATTATATATATAGATTCTGCACCCCATCTTGACAAACAGATGTAGAAATTTTGGAAAATGTATTAAACCAGAAAACCTTGGTCATAAGTATTCAGCCCCTTTGTTCAGTATTGGGTAGAAGGTTCCTCCCTTTTGAGCTAGTACAGCCATGAGTCTTCTTGGATCCTGGATTTGGAGATCCTCTCCAGTTCCGTCAGGTTGGATGGTGGACGCCATTTCCAGGTCTCACCAGAGATTCTCAATTGGGTTTAGGTCAGGGCGTTGGCTGGGCCGGTCAAGAATAGTCAGTTGTTCTGAAACCACTCCGTCGTTATTTTAATGTCCTATAAATGGCTGTTCTATTCCTGATCTAAGGCTGCATTAAGTGTTTTTGCTGCATTTTTTGAGGATATGGTTTTCAGGTTTCTGAGGTCAGAGATAATGATTTTCAATAGCAAAAGCAGATTAGAAAAACGCCACAAACTGAGTGCTCATTCTTTGTGAGGATCCGTTTTTGAGCCCAAAAAGTGGATCCTCACAAAGCAATGCTTCAAACATAAGTACAATTAAACTGATGAATGAGAGTAATGAACAGCAGCTAGAAGAACATGTAGGATTCAGTATGTGTGAGATGGAGCCACAGCGCTGCTCATGTAACTGAGGAAAAGGCAGATAATACAACAGAAGAACAGCAAAATGATACTTTAGAATTAGATCTTGTTGAAGCTGCTTCAAAACACTTTCATATTAATCACATGCGCTGTGTTGTGCACACGCTGCAGGTGGAAATGGGGAGTCTGCAAGAGGGACATGCTGGAAATCTGATTGGAATAGTGAGGAAATTGGTTATTGCCACCAGAGCCCCTAAAATTGATTCTATCTTGAAGGGACGTGCTGGGAAAGAGGCAATTGTTGATCAAGCTACTAGGTGAGGCAACACTTATTTAATGGAGCAATTGCTTGAATTAAAACCATTTCCTATAGATATGGTGAACCGTAAGAGGTCAGTGGACACAGGTGGCTGAATTGAAGGAATTGCTTAATCACCCATTTACCGTGACTAAAAGAACACAAGCTGAGGATTTAACTCCTGCCATTTTCATAAGTGAGTGGAAGAACTTGCTATTTTGCCTGTCCCAAAGAGGAGGTTTAATCACAGATGGCATTTCTGCTTCAATGAAACTGAGAGACACAGCTATTGGAATAAAATTCTTCTGGCAGCTGTTTATGTGGACCCAAGTTATCGTATACTGCTTGATTATCAACAGCTTACTAAAGGAAAAGAAGCTTTGAGTGAGGTAGCAGTTAGGATGAGCGGCTACAGGACTGCCAGGCGCAAGAGGACTTGGGTCCTGACAGTGCTACTGCTGCTGTATCTTCATCCTCATCAGATGAGTTTAGCTTTTGACAAGAATTTGGATGACATGGAGCAGGCAAAGCGTTTCCGCAAGGAAAAAAGATTTCCCTCAGTGTCCTATAGCACCAGATTTCAGTAACATTTTTCACTTGCTCTCAAAGAAATAGAATAATTCAACCGTTCATCAAAACTGACTGTGCATGAGGCAATTCCTTTATACCTGGACATTGTTAGAGATGTTCCCATGTGGTTACGGCTTTGCCTCCTACCCAAGTTACTGTAGGGAGGTTGTTCTCTAGCCTTAACATTATTAGGGCAGATTCGAGGTCATCTGCAAAGGAGGATCTGATGGAGGCAATTCTATTTCTTCCAACAAATTCATGGACTGCACAAATGTTATTTATGTTTTTGTTAAACTGTTTTTTGCCACTTACATAGCCTTTTACATAGATTATACACAGACATACACATATATATTACATAGTGTATTACATATTCACAATTTATTAGTTTGTGTTCTAAAGTTGTATTCCAATAAATATATTTTATCTAAATATCTTGATTATTGTATCATAAGTTATTAAATGTCTGATGTTCACATTGTACTACAATAGTTTTCCCTTAAATATAAGCAATATATGAGGGAGTCGGAGCAAGGGAAATTTAGGAGTCTGAGTCAAAGGTTTGGCTTACCGATTTCACAGCCGTGGTGCTTAGGGTAATTGTCTTGTTGGAAGGTGAACCTTCGGTCAAGTCTAAGGTCCAGAGCATTCTGGAAGAGGTTTTCTTCCAGGATATCTCTGTACTTGGCCGCATTCATCTTTGCTTCAGTTGTCCTGTCCCTGCCCCCATAGCATGATGCTGCCACCACCATGCTTCACTGTGGGGATTGTATTGGGCAGGTGATGAGCAGTGCCTGGTTTTCTCCACACATACCGCTTAGAATTATCACCAAAAAGTTCTATCTTCGGCTCATCAGGCCAGAGAATCTTATTCCTGGGAGTCCTTCATGTGTTTTTTTTTTTTTACACACTCTGTACGGCCTTTCATATGTCTTGCACTGAGGAGAGTCTTCCATCGGGTCACTCCGCCATAAAGGCCCGACTGGTGGAGGCTGCAGTGATAAGTGACTTTGTGGAACTTTCTCCCATCTCCCTACTGCATCTCCGGAGCTCAGCCACAGTGATTTTGGGGTTCTTCTTTACCTCTCTCACGATTGCTCAGTTTTGCTGGACAGCCAGGTCTAGGAAGAGTTCTGGTGATCCCTAACTTCTTCCATTTAAGGATTATGGAGATCACTGTGCTCTTAGGAGCTTGGAGTACTGCAGAAATTATTTGTAACCTTGGCCAGATCTGTCTGAGCTCCTTGGGCAGATTCTTTGACCTCATGATTCTCAGTTGGTCTGACATTGGCAATAAGCTCTTATATAGACAGGTGTGTGTGCGCCTTTCCAAATCAGGTCCTATCAGTTTAATTACACACAGCTGCACTCCAATGAAGGAGGAGAACCATCTCAAGTAGGATCACAAGGAAATGGACAGCATATGACCTAAATGAGTGTCTGAGCAAAGGGCTGAATACTTATGACCATGTGATTTCAGTTTCTCGTATAATTTGCAAAAAAAAAAAATTCTGACAAGATGGGGTGCAGAATGTACATTGAGGGAAAAAAAATGAACTTTTTTGAATTTACCAAATGGATGTAATGAAACAGTGAAAAATGTAAAAGGGGTCTGAACACTTTCCACACCCACTGTACATGTGCACGATCCAAACGTCGGATGAATGGCTGACAATATTACAGGTACCACTTTTTTCTTTTCTTCTGTAGATGTTAGTATGTGGTTAAAGAAAAGTTAAAAAATTTAGTAATTGCAAATGAAGGGGGGTTTTTTTCAATATATGGGCTACATGACCTGGGAAGCTTTTTTTTTTTCCTCTCAAACTTCTATGGGAAGCCAAAAAACTTGAAAACTAAGTTGGTTTACAGCAACGAGAGTTCAGGGGTAAAGATAAGCAAATACGTAGGCCCCTGCCTCCAATAGCCAGCATAGTTGTCAGTTTAACCAACCAGGTAAGCAATAGAATTTTTTTTTTTTTTTTTTTATAAATTTAAAAAAACTAGTATGGGGTCCCCCCCCCTATTTTATCACCTGCAAAGGTAATGGTTATTTGGCCCTTCCCAGCCTACAAATAGCAGCCTGCAGCCACCTCAGAAGTAATACATCCACTAGATCCTCCAATTCTTGTGCTTTGTCCGGCTCTTCCTGAGTTACCCTGCTGCATTGGCTATCTGGATAATACCTTTCAGGGCTGGTTTCAAGGCCAGGGGTTAAGTAATGGTGCTAAGTATCAGACACCTCCATTACGAACCCAACAAATAGTTTATTCAAATACTCTGTTCACCTTTTTTTTATTATTAGAAATACTGGAAGTTCAGACAATTTAATGGTGTAATGTCGCACGACCCCCATCAATTCCTATGAAGCTTCATTCTCCGAACAAGGCTCCACAGGTCACAGCTGGTCTGCAGTTTCTCACGAGTGTGGGCTATGGAGCCTCTGTCTAAGAGCAAAGCGCCATAGGAATCGATGGACATCATGGGACATTCGATTACGTCGTAACTTCCAAGATTTAGTTTTCATTAATAAACTGGTTAATGAAGGAGTGCAGGGAGTTTATTCAAAAACACTAACTGTACACTAATTGGGTTAGTAATGGGGCGTCTAAGATGCCTCTCTATTACTAACCCCATGGTTTGATTTCTAATGTATGTACCATTTCTGGGGCAGCTGCGGGCTGTCATTTTTAGGCTGAGTAGGGCCAAATAACCTTCCCAACCCCCAGCTGTCTGCTTTACTGTTGCTGGTTATCAAAATGGGGCAGAGCACTTTTTTTTTTTATTAGTCTGGGGTCCAGTCTATTTTTGATAACCGGCTCAAGTACAGCAGACAGATGGGGGTTGCAGCCTTCAATTGTCTATTTTATATTCTCAGGTTATCACAAATATGCAAGATTTATTTATTATTTTTATTTTTTTTTTTTTAAATTCCCTTATCCACCTTTGTTTGCAGGGTATTTGTCCAGCTCTTATCCCCATTTACTTTTGCAGCCCCCTAGCTCTTACTATGACCATTTTACAGCACAGAAATGTGGGTCCCCATTGACTTATATGGGGTCCGGGTCTTGAACCGAACGTAACTAAAGTCCGGTTAAATCTGAACGTCTTCGAGTCCGCTCATCCCTACTCAGGAGATACGAGATGCTCTGCAGTGGAGATATTACTATTGACACTGCCCTCTGCTGGACAAAGCCTCAAATGACAAGACAGAAGATTAAAAATGGATAAAGTGCGAGGAGGCGGCTTGCTACCCAATCATTTATTATGGGCAGGGACAGGTATAATTACTATAAAATATCCATCAGTATCTTAAATAACTTTTTAGACAGGAAAGTGACAACCAACTTGGTTCTCAGGGAAATGTTCTCACTTTTAGCCCTATTATAGTGAATATTGAGTAGGATGTGGCTGTTAGTGTCCTGGCCGCTGTATGGTACGAGCCTCCCTTCTGTTTCTCATCCACCATGGTACCATAATGCTGCCATATTGGAGTTTGTATGGAAGTAGAACTACAAGTATCAGAGTGGCTTTCCTCCCGCAACGATGCTGGCCAACCAAAAGAGCGTGTTAACCCCTCATTGGCCCCCCCCCCCCCAAATGTGTCACCATCCAACAATCTACTCTGGATTTTAACATATGGAAGTGAATGAGGCCGTGCTGCAATACCACTCCTGACCTGGAGACCAGAGGGGGCGCTGTTTCTGAAATTCACCATGTTTCCAACCCCCCTTAAAAACCACTCTTTTGTAGGCTGAAGGGGCTGATAACAGAGAGTAATAGATTAGATGTAAAATACTCACCAGGTACAGACTGCAGAGCATCAGGAATGAGGATTATTTAAAATAAGACGTTTAATGGATATTTTTAATACAGATAGGAATTAAAATGTAAAAACGCAGCTAAAACTTTCCCCACAATAGTCTTGTTCGGTGCCATTAAAATCTTCTGGATCAGTGCGGAATCAAAGGCTTTGATGAGTCGGCGGGCTAAAAGACAAAGTCAGTGTCCGTCATATGAACGGCCCAAGCAAACTTGTCCCGGTAGGTCTTGTTGTAGATTTTCTCCAAATTAACGTCCCATTTCTTACACCTATGAGAAAACAAAGCACAATGCAGTATATTGAGAGTATACAAGTATATATAGCGGTGTTTAGTTTCCCTGCAGTGCCCCCAGAGGTGAACTGAGGTATTACACAGTCACTATTGCAGAGATATGATGGGTCTACCATCTTTTACACATTATATAATAGAAGAGTCTTAAAATATGACCCGAGAACAGATTTCTGGGAAGGGAGAGAAGGATTGGGCATGCTGATACAACAACATGCTTGATCTTTTTGTTCTCCTGAGA
Organism: Anomaloglossus baeobatrachus; assembly: GCF_048569485.1. Taxonomy (NCBI): domain Eukaryota; kingdom Metazoa; phylum Chordata; class Amphibia; order Anura; family Aromobatidae; genus Anomaloglossus; species Anomaloglossus baeobatrachus. The sequence continues at coordinate 194,884,644 of NC_134362.1, read as the reverse complement.
GAAGCCGCCATTCAAGGTATCAGGCAGCAGCTTTTTCCACTCTCTCCATCCAGAGCATGAGCATGCCTCCCCATATCAGCAGAGCGCACACGTGTAGACGGTGGCTGACTTGAGAGATTACTCCCCTGAAGATATCGACCGCAACGTTTGAATGATATAATTTAAAGGGGTTATCCGGCTTCTTTTGACTTTTTTTTTTTTATTTCCCTATTGGGCTACATTGGGGCAGGTAAGTAGATAGAGACCACTTACCTGCCCTGCTGTCAGCCCCTCTCCCCCGGCTCAGAGTGGTCATGTGACCGCTCCTGCCGCGATTTTGCTGCTTACGGTCATTTCATGTCAACATGGGCAGGGCCATGTTGACATGCAAATCTGGAACAGCATGTCGCCTCCCTGCTGGGCTGTACAGTGCGATGAGCCCCGCCCCCCTCCCTGCACCCTCCCACACATTCCCCCGCACCTCTTACTCTCCCCGCAACTCCCCCTGCACTGCTGTGGGGTCCGTGACCTGGGGGAGGGGCCGTGGTGTCAGCGCTAGCACCGGGCCCCTGCTCAGGATCGCACATTCAAATGTACCGGCATTTGAAAGTGCTGATGAGAAGCAGCGCAGCGCAGCGCAGCTTCTCATCACTGTCCCTCCGGCTGTCTGAGCTCTCTTCAGCACAGCGGTGACGTCACTACTGTGCTGATATGGCCAGAGCACAGACAGCATGCGAACGTAAAGGAGCGGCGGGGACCGACGACGGTTGAGTATGTATTCCCTACATGTGTTCCCTATGGGGATAGGGGGGTGGGGATGGGGGGTGGGGGTCGGTGCAGAGCGCCGCGTGCGGTACAGAGCCACGTGTGTGCGGTGCAGAGCCACATGTGTGCGGTGCAGAGCCACATGTGTGCGGTGCAGAGCCACATGTGTGCGGTGCAGAGCCACATGTGTGCGGTGCAGAGCCACATGTGTGCGGTGCAGAGCCACATGTGTGCGGTGCAGAGCCACATGTGTGCGGTGCAGAGCCACATGTGTGCGGTGCAGAGCCACATGTGTGCGGTGCAGAGCCCGGTGTGCGTGTGCAGAGCCTGGTGTGCGTGTGCAGAGCCCGGTGTGTGCAGAACCATATGTGCGCGTGTGCGGTGCAGAGCCTGATGTGGGGCTGTCATTTGCAACGCTGTAGTGATAACAGGTCAGTGCTGGGCAGAATACTGACAGGGAGGGAATGTGTGCGCGGGGGTAGGGGCCGGACACCCGGGGGGAGGGGCCGGACACCCGGGGGAGGGGCCGGACACGGGGGTGGGTGGTGACAGCTCTGACTGAGGTTTTGCACAGGAAGTGGTAATGTTTGCTGGAGCTGAATGTAAACAAGGAGCTGCAAAGAATAAAGGGTGAATTCAAGAGGAACAAAAGTTAGAAAACAAGAAATAACAATGTAGGGGTGATTAATATGACAATACAGCGCAGATTAGCTTAACAAAAATTTTTGAGTTTATGTCGGACAACTGGTAAAAGATGTGATAGTGTTGTGTTTGTTATATCGGAGAATGCCGAGGACATCTAGTGGCCAGAGTAGAACATTACAGGGACTGTAAGAGAGACTGTTGAGAGAGAGGGAGACTGAACACTGAAGGAGCAGGACACTGTAAGATGAGCTCCTGATTCAACCAGAGTTTATACCTTATAATGAGCAGATTGGAGGACATAATACGGAAATCTACAGATATGACGGAGTACTAAGCACACTGGACAAACATTTTAAGGATTTTAAGCAATGACAAGAAAAATCACAAGAAAAATTAATACACAGATGGAAAAGGAGGACAAGATTGCCTAGTGGAAACCCAGCAAACAGACCACCATCAAACCCTACCAGCACTGCGCATCCCCAAGGTAAGGGCTCCATGCCAATACACTGCTAAAATAAGAATTGATCGTATATTACGCATTAGAAAATATAGAAGAAAGCCCTTTAAAATGAAACAACACGGGGATAGCACTGTAGTCAATGCAGGAGACCTGGAGAAGGCAACTGGAGCTAGCAGGGGGTCTGACACATTAGAGATAACCTTCCCTGAGAATGCCAAATCCAAGAAAGCTAGAAAAGCCATAAAACTAGACTCTATGAAGAAAAACCCAGAGACACTACTAATAGACTTTAATGAACAGGGGGAAAAAACAAATCTGTTATTCTACTCAGGGCACCATGAAGCCTGGGACCAGACTCTCAGCAAACATTACAAGAACATCAAAAAACGGGGCATTAGCAGGGGCAAACAAATTAGAGTACAGGATGAGGAGGACCCTGAGACCTTTAATCTCTCCATAAATATGTATAGCAATGGAACTATCATGGTCCAAGGAACGGAACAAAAAATAGAGGAATTTCATCAACAATTCCCGCACATTAAAAACCAAGTGAAAACCCTAATGAAGGAAGGAAGCATATCCACAAGTGACCAGACAATCTCCAGCCACCCCCCAGCCCCATCTACATCCCAATCATCACAACCCCCCAGGGATATACTCAGAGACTGCTTGTCCCAATTAGAATGCGAGTTTATTCAATTCAAAGAAGAATTTCAAAGAAGCCAAGGTGAGAAAAATGCAAATGACCAACTGAGGGGGGAAATATCAAGTGTGAAAACAGACCTGTGGGAATTGCAAAGGTCACTTCAAAGGCTGCAGGAAGAAAATGCATACCTCAAAGAAGAAATAACCCAGCTAAAATCCTCAATCCTACAACAAAAACTAGAGAGGGCACCTCAAAGTATAAGCACTCCCCCAAAACAAATGCCTGCACCAACTACCCTGGTGCCAGATATATCACAGACCTGCGACAACCTCAGCCAGACGGACTCTACACATAACTCCAGCAATATCAATACAGCCCCACAAGCACAGCATATCAGGGTGTCCAACACCCCTGGACCCAACAACACGAAGGAAACCCCTACCATCAACCCCAGCAATGAAAATGCATCATCACAACAAACAAAGGCAACCAACACTCAGAGACCCAACACACAGAAACCAAATGGCCCAAATAAAACACTGGATCCTGATATAGTCCTAATAATAGACTCAAATGGGAAATACCTGGACACTCAGAGACTGTTTCCGACGGCTCGGGTTACAAAAATTCACTGCTCAACGATCCCACAAGCAGAGGAGGTGATCAGTAACCCATATTTCACCGAGCCCACACACCTCATACTACACACCGGCACAAATGATATCCACCAAAAGACAGTCACAAAGGACCTATCAAAACTCGCACTAGCAGCCCAGCAAAAATTCCCCAGAACCAAAATAATCCTGTCTGCCCTGCTTCCAAGGAAAGATGTACACCAACAAATAACCCAGCAAATCAACTCAGAGCTGGCCGCCAGTATTACCTCAGCACCAAACATACAGCTGGCAAGACACCCCGAAATAACGCTCCATCACCTCTATGACGACAAACACCTCAATAAACAAGGAGTCAGCCATCTAGCAAGAGAGCTAAAGGACATGGTTCTAAACAGACCTCCAAGACCACAAGCAAGACACCCACCAAACAGATGGCAGCCCACAGAGACCCCTGGAGAGAGTCCACAGAGATGGCAGAAATACTCAAGACCACATGCCCCAAAATGGCAATACAAAGCAACAGAGGGCAGCAACATGGCAGAAATAAGGACATTGCTCAACACATTGTGCAGCAAACTCTTAGGACACTACTAAAATATGCCACCCAAACCCAACACTAAATCCGGTTATGTCCTATGAAAATCTATCCTTCCTCATTATAAGGTATATCAACTAAATATGACATCCTTAGTTATCAGCAGCTGGAACATTCAAGGATTGAATGCCTCAGCTTTTGGGTCCAAGACAAATGACCCAGACTTCAAACAAAGGCTAAAGAACATTGACATCCAGATCCTCCTGGAGACATGGGCCCGGGCAGAGGAGGAATCTCTCGCACCCATGGGATACAAGGAATTTTCTGTCTCCGCCCAGAAAAACAAGAACACCAAACACGGCCGCTGCTCAGGGGGCATACTAATATGGTACAAGGAGGAGATCCAAGAACATATCAAGGCAATAAAAAGAGGAGAAAGCCATATCTGGATGCAGATAAGCAGCTCCATCCTCACCTCTCAGCAGGACATCTACCTCTGCGCAGCCTACATCCCTCCATCAGAATCCCCATACTATAAGCCGGACATCTACGAGGAACTTCAGAGGGAGGCTGCCCAATTCCAGTCCAAAGGTAAGGTGCTCATCTGTGGAGACCTGAACGCCAGGACAGGTACAGAGAAGGACTACCTGTCACCTGACGGAAACGCATACGTCCTGGGAGATGAGCCCTTCTACAGAGACTCAGTACAGACAACAAGAAACAGCTATGACAGAGTGGTGAATAAAAGCGGCAGAAAACTGCTGAACCTGTGCCGGAGCTTGGGGCTGCATATACTGAACGGGCGCACCAGGGGGGACTCATTAGGGAGATTTACACTAAACTCCCACATGGGCAGCAGTGTAGTGGATTATGCCATAACAGACATAGACCCAGCAAACATAAATGCCTTCATAGTCACCCCCGACACCCACATGTCAGACCACAACCAGACACTGCTGTACCTGAGATCCACGGACAAGTCACCCACACAAAAGCCCCACTTGAGCGGTCTCCACAATTTGCCACCATCCTTCAAGTGGTCCAAACAGTTAGCCATTGAATACACCAACACGACCAACAGAACAGAGATTAAAGAGCTGCTTGTAAACTTTCACACAAAACCCTATACATCAAACCAGCAAGGGGTCAACCTGGCAGTAAACGACTTTAATAACATCCTATATACCATGGCAGAGCTAGCAGGCCTCAGAAGGACCAACTCCAAGAGACCTACAAATAAACAAGGCCAAAAATGGTTTGATAAAGAATGCAAGGCACTGCGCAACTCCCTAAGGGTAGCCTCAAATCAAAAACACAGAGACCCGGACAACAAGGAGCTAAGAGTGGTCCATGACACCCTACAGAGGCAATACAAGCGAACCCTCAAGGAGAAAAAACAAAAGCACATCTCCCACAAACTGCAGCAGCTCGAAGACTCCCTCCAGGACAACTCATTCTGGGAGACATGGAGCCATATCGGTACAAGTCCCAAGCAAAGCACCCTCCACATTCAAAATGGCAACATCTGGCACAGCTACTTCAAGGGCCTCTACAAGAATATCCCAGAAGACGACCTAACCCCAGAACAAGAGCATATAATGACTAAACTGAGGGACATGGAGGAGACAATCAAGGACTTTCAAAATCCTCTGGACATACCAATCAGTGTGCTGGAAATAAAAGACAGAATCAAACTGCTAAAATCTAAGAAGGCCGCGGGCAGTGACGGCATCCTGCCAGAGATGATCAAATGCAGTTCCCCAGAAATACATGCAGCACTGGCAAAACTATTCACCCACGTCCTGAGTGCCGGCTACTTCCCTCAAAGCTGGAATCAAGGTCTCATAACGCCCATCTACAAGGATGGAGACCGATATGACCCAGCAAACTACAGAGGGATCTGTGTCAACAGCATTCTGGGAAAACTGTTTAACAGCATCATTAATAAAAGGATTATCGCCTTCCTCACCCAGGGTGATGTCCTCAGCAGAAGCCAAGCTGGGTTCATGCCAAACCACCGCACCACGGACCACATTTACACCCTGCAAAGCCTCATCAAGACCCACGTCCACGACAAAAAACAGGGGAAAATATTTGCATGTTTCGTGGACTTCAAAAAGGCCTTTGACTCAGTGTGGCATCCAGGCCTGTTCCTGAAACTTCTGGAGAGCGGAATAGGTGGCAGGACCTACGACGTGATCAAGAGCTCATACACTGAGAACCGGTGCAGCGTGAAGGTGAACGGAAAGAGGACGGCTTTCTTCCGACAGGGCCGTGGGGTCAGACAGGGCTGCAGCCTGAGTCCAACTCTATTCAACATCTATATAAATGGACTAGCAGCAGCTCTAGAGTCCTCCCCCACTCCAGGCCTCAGTCTGCATGACCAAGAGGTGAAGTTCCTGCTGTACGCAGATGACCTCCTGCTACTCTCCCCAACCGAGAAAGGCCTCCAAGATAGCCTGGCAGTGCTGGAAACATTCAGCACCACATGGGCGCTTCCCATCAACCAAAAGAAGACCAAAGTCATGGTGTTTCAGAAGAGGAACCAGAACAAAATAAACACTCCCTCCTTCACATTAAATGGCTCCACGCTGGAGAAAACCAGCAGCTATACCTACCTCGGTCTGGAGCTAAGCAATAACGGGAGCCTCAAGCAAGCAGCAGAAGCCCTGAAAGGAAAAGCATGCAGAACCTTCTATGCCATCAGAAGACAACTGTACCACCTCAAACCACCTGTGAGAGTCTGGCTCAAGATATTTGACAGCGTCATCACCCCTATACTGTTATATGGCAGCGAGGTATGGGGCCCAGTGACCTACCCAGACCACACAAAGTGGGATTCCAGCCCTACCGAAGTCTTCCACATGGAGTTCTGTAAATATCTCCTCCAAGTCCATCGCAGCACCTCAAACATAGCCTGTAGGGCAGAGCTGGGCCGATTCCCCTTATGGTTCACTATACACAAGAGGGCGCTATCACACCAGGCACACACACAGAACAGCAACCCCAGCTCCTACCATCATAAAGCCCTGCTGAGCCGGAGCCCAGAGCAAGCCAAGAACTGCGGCAACCAAAGTCAGCAACACACCCTGACAAAAGCCCAAATAAAAGAGATCTCAGAGAGCCGCAAGATGCAATACATAGAGGACTGGAAGAGTGAATTAGAGAACTCCCAGAAACTCACCATCTACCGGTCACTGCGGAGGGACTACACTCTGGCCCCATATCTGGAAAGGCTACGCCACCCCAAAGACAGGCAGACCCTGAGCCTGTACAGACTGAGTGCCCACAGCCTAGAGGTGGAAACAGGGCGGCACCGACAGACATACAAGCCGCGAGAGAACAGACTGTGCCAGCACTGCCAGCAGGGGGCTCTGGAGGACGAGACGCATTTCCTACTGCACTGTGACAAATACTCAGCAGTGAGGGCCTCCCACTTCCAGAAATTTACCACCCATAGCCCGGGCTTTCCATCCATGGATGAGGACATGAAACTCCGCAACCTACTGGGGGAAGAGGAATCAATGGTGGAGATCGCCGCCCAATAAGTCACCACATGTCATAAGCTGAGGGGAACCTAAGACCCCTAAATGGACTGTCAGAGCCCAAATTGTGCCCCCCAACTCCCCATAACCCTGATCCCCTCCCACCACACTTACTGTATTTCTCTTGCTTTGGCAACACTAACTGCATTTTGGTCCTGCCAATAAAGCATATTTGAATTTGAATTTGACTAGTGATGTAATGTGACTTTCCATGTTAAATATGTAAGTGAAGTGTTAAATACAGGAATGGTTTAGTAGTTCATGTATGTAGCAGAGCTAGAGAAGTTGCCGGACAGATGGGGCTGGTGAATTACAGCAGGGCAGAGTACACCAGGGGTTAAGTATAGGTTTTGGTCCCTGGGAAGAGCTTGGACATGAAATCCCTGAAGATGAAGTGTGCTGAGGGTGAGCTGGGTGTGTGGTACGTGGCCCGAGTCCCCTATAAGCAGATCTGTTGTCGGCGGCCTGCTGAGCGACGTAGGAGATTTGTGGGACCCATCAGGTACATGAGGGAAAGTCGTCTGGCAGATGGCCAAAGCCCAAACGTCTAATAGTGACAGACTACAGCCGGATTACAGGAGACCATACACAGAAAAGAACTAAGTAAGGGCCCCAGGTGAGAACCGGGGTGAAGCTAGGCAGTAGGCAAAGGAACGAAGCCCATACGTTCTCCAGTGACAGAGCGCCACCGAGAGAGTCCAGGCAGTCAGAGGAACTGCAGTGAGAGAACGTTACAAGGGAAAGAAACAAAACCATTTAAGAGTAGGGATGCTGAAAGGAACGATTCTGTAAGAGATCTGCTACAGACTCCATTAAAAGTTATGTGGTGCCCTGGACTAGCCAGGTCGTCACAGGTAAGACGCACACACACCCCCACCCCCCGGACAGTTACATTAGCCAGACACAAAACCCTTGTTGCCTCCCTCCAGGGGCTGATGTCCACACCAGGTGGGGCGGAGCCAGGCGGTTGGGCGCGCCCACCGAGGACTTCACAGATCTGGAGGCGGGAAAAGGAAGAGAGGAGTTCAGGAGGTTGAAGTGAGAGGAGTAAAGTGGAGAGTGTCTGGGTTTGTGGCCCAGGCACTGACAGCAAGGTTGGCAGACGGTGGTGGCCGTCTGCAGGAGTGGTGGATCAATGCGGAACCGTAGGACCGGGGTCGGACGGTGGCCCGCCGGTACCGAACCGGGGAGCGAAGTGCAGCTAAGCACACACAGGCAGGGCCATTGGACCCCGACCAGGTTTGGAGCTGCCAACAAAGGTCAAATCCGATAGGAAACCCCTGGGGTTCCGGTCACTAACAACCAAAGACCCGTTAGAAGGCAACCGCCTACACCGTGAGGATATACAGCTACCGCCACAGGCTAGAGATCCAAGGGCCAGCGCCTGCAGGCAAAACGGGCTCCTCCGGCATCCATACACCGGGGAGCGGGCTACTGTTGGGAAGCCATCGGAGTCAACACAGTACACTAAGGTGCAGGGAGAGACAGCCGCCATCACCTGTCCGGGGAGAGCACAACAGCAGTGCCGCCGGCTGCGGGACCCGTCCATCCAGCCGTTTGGTTTACCGGAGACTTTGTGCATCTCTTGCTCATCCGGCACCGCGCCGCACTGTCCCTGCAACCCTGCACCTCACCAACCCTGCCTCCCAGTCACCTGACCGGGCCCCGGGACCACCAACCCCTACCCACAGAGGGGGAAAAACAACATCCCAGCTGCTCCCTACCATCGCTCCAGGATCCCCGTCACCAGCAGCAGTGGTGCCCATCTTCACCACAACCCGTGGGTGGCGTCACGGACTAAATCCCCAAACAATCCCCTCTTCACTCACGGGCGAGGAGCGCCGCTTGAGTCCCCGGATCCGGCCCACCGAGCAGCAGCAGTGCCGGACCTGAGCGTGGTGAGCGCAGCGCCCTGTCGCCCGCGACAGTTACATTTATACAAAGAGAAGCCGTCTGTGTCATCTCCTGTTCACTCCCAAAATATAAAAAGGAGGAAGAGGTACAGTTAACTCCGAAGGGGCAAGTGAATGAACGCAGCCCTCATGTTCACGGGCCAGATCATCTGTCTGTGAGCAGGGGTCAGGGGGTTGCACGACAGCAACTACTACAGCACCACCTGTTTACACATGCACCCCCCCTCCCAGTTCAGCAGAGCGCACACGCACCCCCTCCCACTTCAGCAGAGCGCACACGCACCCCCTCCCACTTCAGCAGAGCGCACACGCACCCCCTCCCACTTCAGCAGAGCGCACACGCACCCCCTCCCACTTCAGCAGAGCGCACACGCACCCCCTCCCACTTCAGCAGAGCGCACACGCACCCCCTCCCACTTCAGCAGAGCGCACACGCACCCCCTCCCACTTCAGCAGAGCGCACACGCACCCCCTCCCACTTCAGCAGAGCGCACACGCACCCCCTCCCACTTCAGCAGAGCGCACACGCACCCCCTCCCACTTCAGCAGAGCGCACACGCACCCCCTCCCACTTCAGCAGAGCGCACACGCACCCCCTCCCACTTCAGCAGAGCGCACACGCACCCCCTCCCACTTCAGCAGAGCGCACACGCACCCCCTCCCACTTCAGCAGAGCGCACACGCACCCCCTCCCACTTCAGCAGAGCGCACACGCACCCCCTCCCACTTCAGCAGAGCGCACACGCACCCCCTCCCACTTCAGCAGAGCGCACACGCACCCCCTCCCACTTCAGCAGAGCGCACACGCACCCCCTCCCACTTCAGCAGAGCGCACACGCACCCCCTCCCACTTCAGCAGAGCGCACACGCACCCCCTCCCACTTCAGCAGAGCGCACACGCACCCCCTCCCACTTCAGCAGAGCGCACACGCACCCCCTCCCACTTCAGCAGAGCGCACACGCACCCCCTCCCACTTCAGCAGAGCGCACACGCACCCCCTCCCACTTCAGCAGAGCGCACACGCACCCCCTCCCACTTCAGCAGAGCGCACACGCACCCCCTCCCACTTCAGCAGAGCGCACACGCACCCCCTCCCACTTCAGCAGAGCGCACACGCACCCCCTCCCACTTCAGCAGAGCGCACACGCACACCCCCCCCACTTCAGCAGAGCGCACACGCACACGCACACCCCCCCACTTCAGCAGAGCGCACACGCACCCCCTCCCACTTCAGCAGAGCGCACATGCAAACCCCCCCACTGCAGCAGAGTGCACACGCCAGGAGATTTTCAGAAACTTATCTTGAAATTAAAAATTGCAAAAATAAAAAATTAAATTGCAGTTTTTCTAAGTGATTTTGAAGCAATTTTTAGAAGGACTTTTTTTTTGTTTTTTTTCTTTTGCAGTGTGACCAGAGCCTTACTGATAAAGAGTTCAAACACGTGAGCTGCCGGTATTTCTCGGCCACTCACCAGGCCACCGATATCCTGGGATCCAGATAGTTTAGCTTGGAGGTGCTGAGGGCGATCTGCTTGTTCTCTTCTCGGTCCGTCGCCTGCACCTCCAGCTTCATCAGCTGCTCCTCGCCCCTCATGACTGCTTTCTTCTTGCTTTCCACCACTCTATGGGATATAGAGAACATGTGTCCATAGTGAGAAATACCCCCCCCCCCCCCAAAATGGCTCACAAGCCCCAGCACACGTGTATAGGGGGGAGCGGATCAATATAACCTAAATGTTTGTGACACCCCCACATCCATATGTCCTAACCCCTGTAGAACCCCCCATCTGCAACCAAAACATCTCCGACATGGGAATGAACAGGTTAACCCCCCACCCCCAACCCTATCCCGGTGACATTTCGAGCCCCGGGGGGTGTACTTCATACTTCCGCAGCTTCTCAGTGTCGTTTTCTTTAGCTTCTTTCTTGGCTTCTTTCAGCTCCTTCTTGGCCAATAAAATCTGTTCTTTTTTGGCTTCGATCTGGTGAAATAGAAGAAAATTCTTCTGTATAAAGCGCAGATATTCTCTGCTCCGCAAGACTCGACAAAACCGCTTTATATGAATCCGCAGATCATCAACGCGTCAGCCACAATCTTCTGGGAGCCACGTGGGCGGCTCTGGAGGGCAGAGGAGCTTCGCGCACAAGGCGTGCATGCGCCATGTACGTAGCTTTCACCATGCGTTATACATTTTTTATACAGTGAGGCCTTATGGTGGATGGTTAACCTGACAGCTATCAAGACTAAGGATATACAGTATATCTCATCTATGTATACACCAGCCAAACTACTGTTATGTGCACTTAGCCTGGGCAATATAGTGGAGGGAGCAGCTCGCTGCTAATGGCGCATGCGCAGAATGTCATCTTATCCAGCTTTGAAGGCAAAATCCCCATGGGAAGATAAGCAAGAGCAAGACACAATGCCTCTGAGTACACGATAGCACAAGGGGGCCCAGGAGATGCCAAACCTCGCCCTCCAGCACAAGGGGGCCCAGGAGGCTCCGAACATCGCCTTCCTGTACAAGGGAGACCGGGAGACTTCGGACCTCGCCCTCCAGCACAAGGGGGACCAGAATGCTTCGTGCCTCCCCCTCCAGCACAAGGGGGCCCAGGAGACGCCGAACCTCGCCCTCCAGCACAAGGGAGACCAGAAAACCCTGAACCTCAGCCTCCAGCACAAGGGAGACCAGGAGACTCCAAACCTCGCCCTCCAGCACAAGGGGGCCCAGGAGGCTCCGAACCTCGCCCTCCAGCACAAGGGGGCCCAGGAGACTCTGTGCCTCCCCCTCCAGCACAAGGGGGCCCAGGAGACGCCGAACCTCGCCCTCCAGCACAAGGGAGACCAGAAAACCCTGAACCACAGCCTCCAGCACAAGGGAGACCAGGAGACTCCAAACCTCGCCCTCCAGCACAAGGGAGACTCCAAACCTCGCCCTCCAGCACAAGGGGGCCCAGGAGGCTCCGAACCTCGCCCTCCAGCACAAGGGGGCCCAGGAGGCTCCGAACATCGCCTTTCTGTACAAGGGAGACCGGGAGACTCCGGACCTCGCCCTCCAGCACAAGGGGGCCCAGGAGACTCTGTGCCTCACCCTCCAGCACAAAGGAGACTGGGAGACTCCGAACCTCACCCTCCAGCACAAGGGAGACCAGGATTCTGCATCCACTCTTCAGCACAAGGGAGACTAGGAGACACTGCACCTTGCCCTTCAGCACGAGAGGACCAGGAGGCTCAGCAGCTCCTCCAGCACTAGATCCCAGGAGGCTCAGCAGCTCCTCCAGCACTAGGGGGACCCAGGAGGCTCAGCAGCTCCTCCAGCACTAGGTCCCAGGAGGCTCAGCGGCTCCTCCAGCACTAGGTCCCAGGAGGCTCAGCGGCTCCTCCAGCACTAGGTCCCAGGAGGCTCAGCAGCTCCTCCAGCACTAGGTCCCAGGAGGCTCAGCAGCTCCTCCAGCACTAGGTCCCAGGAGGCTCAGCGGCTCCTCCAGCACTAGGTCCCAGGAGGCTCAGCAGCTCCTCCAGCACTAGGGGGACCCAGGAGGCTCTAAGTGAGTGATTTTGCATCCAGTGCTTGTAGTTGAGCTTAGAGAACTACTTACAAAGCATCACAGCGATTATTTATTGGTTACAAATCTACATACCTTTTCCTTTTAATAGCTGCAGTCAGTAATTAGAGGCCAAAACGTAAAATATCTATAGAAAACCCTCGGCTGTGAGAAGGATTCGATCTCTACAGGTTTTCAAAAAAGTCCATCACTGACAGCCAGCAGAGATCTTACAATAATAAGTCATTGGAGCACATTAGTTGCAGAACGTCTGCATATAGAGAAGCACAGGGGTCTGCAATCTGTACTATAACTCCCACCATGCTACGGACTACTGATCCGGCATTGAGCGCTCTGAGGGTCTCGAGGTTCCTTGCATTTCTCACCTTGGATCTCAGATTAGCCATGGATTGATCAAATGTTTTCGGTGGGGCCCGTTGATGGTTGCAAAGTACAGCAACCGCCCTGTTGGCTCTGTTATAGGACAGGATCCTTCCCGGGACAGTGTCCTCCGCTGGGGGGAGAAAAATTTAACAAATAAGGGGTTATAGTAATTGGCAACTCATTGGCGGCTACGGATCGAGCGACGGCTTCTTACGGTCGGTGAGTTCCTGCAGCTGCTGTTGCAGGGTGACCGATGCGTTGTACGTCCTGAAAACCTTGGCTGTCAGTCCTTCCATCAGGGACTGCAAATGTTTGTTCAGCATTGGTGTCTGTAAAGAGAGGTAATCATACATTCATTATCAATCCTATGAATGGGCGACATATGTGACAACCCTTGTACATACAGTTGTATGAATGGCATCAGAACCAACACTACAACTCCCAGCATTCCCTGACCACCTGCTATCAAGCTGTGACTTGTAATGTAAAAAAGTGAGAGCCATAAGTCATCTTTAATCATCTTGTTCTGATTTCCCCATCATCTTACTCTTTTTCCCTTCAGGAGCACAAAGATTTATAGTTTCCAGGCATTTAAAGGGGGACCTGTCACTTGCCACAAATATATAATTATGTATGTGGTATAAAAGCCGCCGTTCTCCTGAATCCAGAATGGTCTTTCTTTTTTTCCTATGCCTCTGCGCTCCTCAGATATGGTCCTCTCAAATCTGTATGCAAATTTAGTCTGAATACAAGTGGGTGTGATCCTAAAGAAAAACACCCACTTGGCTAACAAGAGTAGATTTATATAGAGGAAAGATGGGGTCATATCTCAGGAACGGAGAGGCGCAGGAACAAAAGAAAAACACCGCCGGATTCAGGAGGACGGCGGCATTTACGCCAGGTATAGAAATTACATTTATGGCAGAGCACAATATAACGGTATGATAAAAGGTCCATTCTGTGCTTTGCTCCATTTTATCAATTTCTCTGATCTGTGCCAGTTGTACATTTCTCACACACCAGGACGACGGCTAAATTAATTTGCAGAACAAAGCATATTTTCCCCGGGTCTGGACGACTGCCACGCGCTATTATCTCCGAGCAGCCATGACAGCGCTCCTTGCTCTCACAGATATCCTGGCTCCGACTTATAAGCAGCCGGTGCCACTCTACAATCTCTCTAGGTTTTATCATTGGCATGGCACGGCTTCTGTGCCCACTAACTCTTCCAGGAGGCGAGACAATGGCACAAGGTGGAGACGTCCTCCTTCCTCTCTGGGACTTCTTCCTCCAGCTGGTGACAATTGAGCGGCCAGGAGCTGCCAGCTCCAATAGATCTCTGGTAATGGGCGTCCCCGGCGAGGTCTAGGCGGGTTAATACACTCACGTTCAGTCTGTCAAATAGATCATCTCCGTCCTGCTTATTCTCCATGAACAGCTGCAGGTTCTTATACACCTGAGACACAGAATAAGGCAGAGAATCAAACACCGAACCGCGGGGTGGAGCATTCCCCAGACAAGCAAAACAAAATGGGATCCCGGCAGGCTCGCCAACTGGTGTTTTATTTTTTTCTGGACTGCTTATAAAACAAAAAAGGTCACAAAACAGACTATTTTGTATAGACACTTTGGAAAGGTCTCCGAATAAAAATATAAAAACTTACACCCCAACTATTGTACCAATATATTTATAACTCAATGCCACCATTCTGCCTCCACACCGAGCTGCAATCCTCCCCACTCCAAACTTATCGAGCCACCGCCCTCCCCAAAAACACACACCGCCCACCCAGCCGACTCCAAAAGACATAATGCGTCACTATCTGACCACCATCCCCCCCCAAACCCTGAAACACACGCTGTGCTGCCACCCTTTCCCTCAAAAAAAAAATCAAACACTTGAGCAATTTGTTACCAGACGCCCCATCCCCAAACATACACTGTCCAGCCACTTTGACTCTCTCGAACACACCGCACAGTCATCTGGGTCTCACACCACCAATCTTCTGCAGTTTGCCACCATCTGCTCCCATCCCCATCTGCTCCCATCCCCAAATTGCAGATGTTTGGGGGGGTTGAGGCTCGCATGGCAGTGTGGTGTGTTCAAGGGAGGCCAAGTGGTGGGTCGGTGTGTGTTTGGGGATGGGGACGGGTGGTGGCAAACACACACCGTCCTGTCACTTGGCCAACCTCAAACACACCTCGCTACCATCCGAACCAAACTACCCCAAACTTTTGCAATTTGCCACCAGTCGCCACATCCCCAAGGACACACTGTCCCGGCACTTGGCCTCGTTCGAGCAAACTGCACTGCTATCCGGGCCTCACCCCCCTCAAACGTCTGCAATTTGCCATCTGCCCCATCCCCAAACACACACTGTCCCGGCACTTGGCTTCCCTCGAACACACCGTGCTGCCATCTGATCCTCACTCCCCCCTCTAAACTTTTGCAATTTGTGGATGGTGGCGGATGGTGGAAAATTGCAGAAGTTTGGTGGTGTGAGAACCGGATGACCGCACGGTGTGTTCGAGGGAGGCCAGGTTGCGGGATGGTGGTAAATTGCAGAAGTTTGGGGTGGTTACGTTCAGATGGTAGCGAGGTGTGTTCAAGTTCAAAGGAGGCCAAGTAGCGGGACAGTGTGTGTTTGGGGATGGGGGCAGATGGTGGCAAACACACACCATCCCACCATCCTCAAACACACCTCGCTACCATCCGAACCCAACCACCCAAAACGTCTGCAATTTGCCACCATCCTCCCTGTCACAAACCACCGGGGGGGTCACTCAGAAATCCCCCGCGCTGGCTACCAGTACGTCACAATCGGGGGGTAACAAGTGGGGGTCACCCCTCCTTTATACCTCCCGACCGACCGACAGAGCACGTGACGCGCTCTCTAGCGCCCCTCTTATAGTCAGGCCAATTATGGAATTGCCCGACCATAAGCCAGGAGGCCGCTATACTACTTATGCCGATTATTGAAGGGTCCCCGGTGAGAGTAAGGTATATATTCCCCCGACCTCCGCGGGCGGAATATATAAAATCTCCCCGAATCTCACTGGCCTCCCCACAATAATCCTTGGCACAATTCGCTGCCACCAACCGATTTACGGTAACTATTAGCCGAACACACAGACGTGGGATTCAAGATCGAGATAACAGAACAGCCCAAGATTAATTATATAATTTAATCAGCCTAAAGCACACTAGAAACTACAATATATACAATAGGGAATCTACAGAATATACATATGTCAGAGTACAGTTACAGATAAAGCATGGTTTACAACAGGTATGCAATTCAATCAGTTACCTTGTGCGTCTGGCCACAGGGGGGCGCTGTAGACCAGGTTTCTAGGAACTCCCGCAGATGTTTCCTGCACGTGCCCCCAGCGAAAGAACACTGGAAAATGGCCGAAGTAGGGTTATCAACCTGGCCAAATCCAGGTCCCCTCCTACCTTCGTAACCTCACAGGGAGCACTGCTCCACCCCTGGCTTGAGTTATGGACAATATCCCAACATGGAATATGGGCCATAACTTTGCCTGGGAGCGTCGTAGGCGGACGCCAACGCTCTCATTGTGACAGCTATGAATTTAGCTACAGAACGAGGGGACTCATGACCTGTCTGCCAGTTCCCCATTGGCTGATATCACGCCTGGGGCATTTCCCAATGTCCTGCTCCCATAAAAAGGGTGTGCCGGCATCGTCCGCATGCAGAGACACCATTTTTATGGTTGCCATATTTATCGGAAATATGGCTTGCGAGATATGAACCATTTTTTACTGGAGTCGTTCTGTCTGGCTATTTCCATAGCCTTGCTAACTAGCTAGCAGCTCCTACTACAGGGTGACGGCAGGGAGTCATCCTGTGTCCATTGTTCCCACACCACCTAATTTCCATATCACAGGACATGGCCATGGAGGTGTAAGTGGAACACTGAGAACAAGAAGGGAGGGGGCACTGCCAGGGAGTGATGAGGGATTATGACTGGAGTCACAATTCATCTTCATATCCCGGGATTTGCCTCACACCTCCCCCCTTTTGAGGGCGCTAGGGGGCAGCACACTCCGGTGTTCCCCCGTGCGCCCGTCCGCGACCTCTCCTTGTCGGGACAGCCCGTCTGCGTTACCGTGGTCACGGCCCCTTTTGTGGCGAATGGTGAAGTTGTATTGCTGGAGCGCAAGGCTCCATCGCAACAATCGCCCATTCGTCCCAGAGACGGTGTGCAACCAGCTGAGGGGATTGTGGTCCGTCTCCACGATGAAGTGGCGCCCGTATAGATAGGGTTGCAGACGCTGCAGGGCCCACACTATGGCCAGGCACTCCTTCTCCATCGTGGAATAGGCAACTTCCCTTGGTAACAGCTTCCTGCTCAGGTACAAGACTGGGTGCTCTTGGCTCGCAGAGTCCACCTGGCTGAGCACCGCACCGAGGCCGAAGTCACTGGCGTCGGTCTGTACTACAAACGGCCGCGTGAAGTCGGCTGCCTGTAGCACGGGCGGGCTGGACAGGGCGTCCTTTAGGGCCCGGAAGGCTGTCTCGCAGTCCATTGTCCAATCGACTGCAGAGGGCAGCTTCTTCTTGGTGAGGTCCGTCAAGGGCTTTGCCAGGCTACTATAGCATGGAACAAACCTCCTATAGTACCCAGCGGTCCCCAAGAAGGGCATCACCTGCTTCTTGGTCCTGGGGGTGGGCCAGGATGCGATGGCTTCCACTTTCTCAGGCTCGGGCTTCAGTGTTCTCCCACCTACCCGGTGACCGAGGTACTGGACCTCGCTCATGGCCAGCTGACACTTTCCCGGCTTGATGGTCAAACCTGCCCGGTGGATCCGCCTGAGCACCTGTGCTAGATGCTCTAGGTGGTCCTCCCAGGTGGGACTGAAGACGGCAATGTCATCCAGGTACGCGGCCGCGTACCCTTCAAGTCCCTTGAGCAGGGTGTTGACCATCCGCTGGAAAGTGGCAGGGGCATTCCTCATCCCGAATGGCATCACCGTGGACTCGTACAGTCCAAATGGGGTAATAAAGGCAGAGCGTTCCCTGGCCTTGCGAGTCAGGGGGATCTGCCAATATCCCCGGCTCAGATCCATGATGGTCAGGTACTGAGCCCCGGCCAACTGATCGAGCAGGTCATCGATGCGTGGCATTGGGTACGCATCGGCGACCGTGACCGCATTGAGCCCCCTGTAGTCCACGCAGAACCGCGTGGTTCGGTCCTTCTTAGGGACGAGGACTACAGGCGAGGCCCAAGCGCTGTTGGATGCCTGGATCACCCCCAGCTTCAGCATCTCGTCAATCTCCTGGCGCATGTGTTGCTGCACCTCCGGGGAGACCCGATATGCTGAACGCCGGATCGGGGGATGATCCCCAGTGTCCACGTGATGGACAGCCAAGTCAGTCCTTCCGGGCTGGTTGGTAAACAACCCCCGGAAGGGGAGGAGGGTGGCCCACAGCTGGGACCGTTGGTCTTCCAAGAGCTGGTGGCCAACCTCCACATCCTCAATGGATCCGCCTGCCCTAACCTGGGCTAGCATATCCAAGAGGGTTTCCGCTTCTCCCTCCTCGGGCAGGTTGCACACGGGGAGCGCACATGCCTCCCGCTCATGATGTGCCTTCATCATGTTCACATGGAAGGGCTTCCGCCTTCCACGGGCAGGGTCCAGGGTGACCAGGTACGTCACAGGGTTGAGCTGCTGGTACACGAGGTATGGGCCTTCCCAGGCTGCCTGAAGCTTGTCCTGTGGTACGGGGACCAGTACCCACACCCTTTGACCCACTTGGTAGGTCCTCTCACAAGCGTTCTGGTCGTACCAACGCTTCTGATCGGCCTGGGCTTGAGCCATATTGTCGTGTACCAGTTGCGTCAAGGCCTGCATTTTGTCCCGGAAGCGCATGACATACTCGATAACCGACACTCCAGGGGTGGCCAAATCCCCTTCCCAAGCCTCTTTCACCAGAGCCAGGGGGCCCCGCACACGTCGCCCGTACAGGAGCTCAAACGGTGAGAATCCTGTTGAGGCCTGTGGAACCTCCCGGTAAGCAAATAACAGGTGTGGGAGATACCGCTCCCAGTCACGCCAATGGGAGTCGACCAACATCTTAAGCATCTGCTTTAAGGTGCCATTGAACCGCTCGCACAGGCCATTAGTCTGTGGATGGTACGGGCTGGCCACCAGATGTCGCACCTGGACTTGCTTACAGAGGGCCTCCATCAGCTGGGACATGAATTGGGTCCCCCGGTCAGTGAGCATTTCCTGGGGAAAACCCACTCGGGAGAAAATCTCCAGCAATGCGGTGGCCACCTTGTCAGCCCGAATGGACGACAAGGCCACTGCTTCTGGGTACCGGGTGGCATAGTCCACTACCGTCAGTATGAAGCGTTTCCCGGAGCTACTGGGGATGGCCAGCGGGCCAACCAGATCCACAGCCACCCTCCTGAAAGGCTCATCGATGATTGGCAGAGATACCAGTGGGGCTTTGGGGTGTGGCCCCGCCTTCCCCACTCTCTGACAGGTTTCACACGAACGGCAGTAGGCAGCCACATCGGCCCCCATTTTTGGCCAGTAGAAATGCTGGTTCAACCTGGCCTTGGTCTTAGCGATCCCTAGGTGTCCGGCCATCGGAATCTCATGTGCGATCCGCAACAACTCCGTCCGGAACGGATAGGGTACCACTAACTGTCGGTCCCTGGGCCACGCCTCCGGTGAACCCTGCTGGACCGTGGCCCGGTACAGCCGTCCTTGGTCCCAGACCACTCGCTCCGGGTCCGAGTCCGAGGGAGGCTGGGCCGCCTGCTCCTTAAGAGCTTTCAGGCTGTCGTCAGCTTCTAACGCTGCCTGAAACCCCTGACTAGATGTGGCCAGAATCGACGAGACTGTCACATCTTCGGTCAGTACCCCGGGACCTGTGTCCTGGCCTCCACCTGACTCGGCTGCCACTTGGTCAGAAGGGGAAGAGCTATCGGACCTCCGGGAGGCCCCTTGGCTTCCAGCACTCCCACTGCGGGTGACAGCGGCCACAGCCGCTGCGACCGTGGGTCGTGCCTGCTCCTCCTCCGTTCCTGACCAAGTCGCCGGTTCAGGCAGACCTACCTGGCTTCCTGACACCCCGGTTGTGGGGGAACCATGCACCGAGATCTTACCTGGGAGCACTTCCGCTCCTGGACCGGCCCCAATCTCACCTGCCTGTTCCCCTCCTGCAGCAACAGAACCCCGCTGTGAAATCTCTGGGGACCCCACATTTGCTGTGGTAGCCCCCACCCCACACACTGGTCCTCCCCCTGCAGCACCCTGCTCTCTGCTTATCCCTGCAGAGGGCAACAGATCCCAGCTCACAGGCTGATTACTTGTAGAGGCATTGTCACACCTTTCTCTGACCCCCTCCCCTGTCACAGCTGCAGCTGTGTGTGTGTCTATGGTGTCTATGCAAGCAGAAATATCAGAGTTCACTCCCTCCTCCCCTACATCATTCATAGATAACACATTAACATTGTCCGGAGGCATGTCAGTACTGGCTGAAGGTTCAGCCCTTGGTTGGGGCCCAAACTGGGAGGTTATCTGCCCCAAATCTGTCCCAAGTAGCACGTTTGCGGGGATCCGATCAGTTACCCCCACCTCCCTCACCCCTCGCCCTGCGCCCCAGTCCACATAAATGTCAGCAACAGGCAGCGCCGGGTCAATGCCTCCAATCCCGGAGACAGCGAGGGTTTTTCCAGGGATCAAGTCTTGGGGGGACACCATCTCAGGCCGCACCAGAGTCACCTCCGAGGCGCTGTCTCGCAGTCCTATGGTCACAGACCGGCCGACGGTGACAGGTTGGAAGCTGTCCAGGGACCTACCACCACCCCCACCCACACAATACACCTTGGGCGGCCCTTGGGACGGGGACGGAGCCGGGGCCTTGGGACGCTGAGGGCACATGGCCTTGAAGTGTCCAGGTAGGTTGCACTGGTGGCACCGTCTTGGTTCCGCCACGGGCCTGGAGAGGGGAGTTGAGGGGGACACCCCCTGCAGTCTAGGGGCAGGTGGGGCAGTCGCAGAATTCATCTTACCCCCTCTCCAGGTGCTGCTGGTGGCCGCTCTCCTGGCCTCAGGGGCCCGGTTGTTGGTGTAGTCATCGGCAAGGGCAGCTGTAGCCGTGGACCCCTTTGGCTTCTGGTCTCGGATGAACTGGCGGAGATCCTCAGGGCAGTTCCACAAGAGTTGCTCCGTGATGAACAAGTCCAGGATCTCCGGTCCGGTGGAAAGCTGCAGGCCTTGGGTCCAGTGGTCGGCAGCTCGGGCAAGTGCCCGCCGGTGGTCAGCCCAGGAGTCCTTTGGTCCCTTCTGTAGGCTCCGGAACTTCTTGCGGTAGGACTCTGGAGTGAGGTTGTACTGTTGGATCAGGGCCCGCTTGATGGTGTTGTAGCCCTGATCTGCCTCAGCAGGCAAGTCCCCAAGGACATCTAGGGCCTTACCCCTTAAACGGGGGGTCAGGTATTTGGCCCACTGGTCCTTGTCCAGATGGTGCTGCAAGCAAGTCCGTTCAAAAGCAGTCAAGAAAGAGTCCAAGTCTCCATCCTTCTCCAGCACTGGGAAGTCCTCAACACGGACCTTTGGAAGTTTGGTGTCTCGAAGGTCACGTGTGGCTGATGAGGGCCGGAGCTGAGCTAGCTGCAGCTGGTAGTCACGCTCTGCCTGGCGCTCTTCACGCGCTGCCTGCCGCTCCGCAGCCTCAGCCTCACGCGCTGCTTGCCGCTCTGCCCTGCGCTCTGCCAGGAGTCCCTTGTAGCCCTCCTGGTCTCCAGCCTGGAGAAGGGCCATAGCCATTTGAAGAAGGCTATCCGAGCCTCCCAGGCTCGGTGGAATGGCACGTGGTGATCTGCGGCCCGCTGCGGAGCCTGGTGCTTCACTGTCCATTGCAGAGCGGAGGGCTGGCATCTGGCTCGTTGAGGACCCTTGGGTGAGCTGCTCCTCATCTTGTCCATAATTGCCAGCTTGTGCGCTGTCCTCTGCAGAACGGTTTTCTGGCGTCGAGCTCCTGGAGGACTCGTGGGCAACCTCCTCATTACTGCCCACAGCACCGTCCTCCCTCTCTTCGGCTCCCGCCTTAGCATTGGCCAGTTGCATAGCTCTGCTCCTGGTGCCATCAGCCATTCCTGCAGACTTTTGGTCACTGACACAGAACTGACACCTGATGCCTCCACACACCTTACAGTATCTGCACTCTGACACTCTAGTGTTGAGCTAGTCTGAAGACCCCAGCAGCCACAGCTGCTGCAGGCAGTCTTTAGTGTCTGGGAGTATGGGTCTCACACTCACACACACTATTATCTCGATCCCACCGCTATGCCACCAATATGTCACAAACCACCGGGGGGGTCACTCAGAAATCCCCCGCGCTGGCTACCAGTACGTCACAATCGGGGGGTAACAAGTGGGGGTCACCCCTCCTTTATACCTCCCGACCGACCGACAGAGCACGTGACGCGCTCTCTAGCGCCCCTCTTATAGTCAGGCCAATTATGGAATTGCCCGACCATAAGCCAGGAGGCCGCTATACTACTTATGCCGATTATTGAAGGGTCCCCGGTGAGAGTAAGGTATATATTCCCCCGACCTCCGCGGGCGGAATATATAATATCTCCCCGAATCTCACTGGCCTCCCCACAATAATCCTTGGCACAATTCGCTGCCACCAACCGATTTACGGTAACTATTAGCCGAACACACAG
This sequence comes from Anomaloglossus baeobatrachus, assembly GCF_048569485.1. Taxonomy (NCBI): domain Eukaryota; kingdom Metazoa; phylum Chordata; class Amphibia; order Anura; family Aromobatidae; genus Anomaloglossus; species Anomaloglossus baeobatrachus. Next base: position 194,861,891 of record NC_134362.1, on the reverse strand, counting down.
ACGTGGGATTCAAGATCGAGATAACAGAACAGCCCAAGATTAATTATATAATTTAATCAGCCTAAAGCACACTAGAAACTACAATATATACAATAGGGAATCTACAGAATATACATATGTCAGAGTACAGTTACAGATAAAGCATGGTTTACAACAGGTATGCAATTCAATCAGTTACCTTGTGCGTCTGGCCACAGGGGGGCGCTGTAGACCAGGTTTCTAGGAACTCCCGCAGATGTTTCCTGCACGTGCCCCCAGCGAAAGAACACTGGAAAATGGCCGAAGTAGGGTTATCAACCTGGCCAAATCCAGGTCCCCTCCTACCTTCGTGACCTCACAGGGAGCACTGCTCCACCCCTGGCTTGAGTTATGGACAATATCCCAACATGGAATATGGGCCATAACTTTGCCTGGGAGCGTCGTAGGCGGACGCCAATGCTCTCATTGTGACAGCTATGAATTTAGCTACAGAACGAGGGGACTCATGACCTGTCTGCCAGTTCCCCATTGGCTGATATCACGCCTGGGGCATTTCCCAATGTCCTGCTCCCATAAAAAGGGTGTGCCGGCATCGTCCGCATGCAGAGACACCATTTTTATGGTTGCCATATTTATCGGAAATATGGCTTGCGAGATATGAACCATTTTTTACTGGAGTCGTTCTGTCTGGCTATTTCCATAGCCTTGCTAACTAGCTAGCAGCTCCTACTACAGGGTGACGGCAGGGAGTCATCCTGTGTCCATTGTTCCCACACCACCTAATTTCCATATCACAGGACATGGCCATGGAGGTGTAAGTGGAACACTGAGAACAAGAAGGGAGGGGGCACTGCCAGGGAGTGATGAGGGATTATGACTGGAGTCACAATTCATCTTCATATCCCGGGATTTGCCTCACACTCCCCATCCCCAAACATACACCGCCCTGCCGCTTGGCCGCCCTCAAACACTCCACGCTGCCATCCAAGCATCACCCCCCCAAACTTCTGTAATTTGCCACCATCCGCCCCATCCCCAAACACGCACCGCCCAGCCACTTGGCCACCCTCAAACCCATCACGCTGCCATCCGAGCCGCATGCCATTAAACTTCTGTTATTTGCCACCATTGGCCCCATCCCAAAACATCCACTGCACCACCATCTATAACCCCTGCATACAAGCACCATGCTGCTATCCATACCCCTCCCCCCTTAAGCACACACACTGCCCCAACATCCGCACAGAGTTTGGTTTTAGGGACCCCATTACCGTTACCTTTTTCTCTACGGGAACCTTGTTGTAGTAGCGGATGGAGTCTTTACCCAGGAAATCAAACTCGACTACGTGCGTCTCTCCATCAAGTTCTGGGTGAAGTTTAATGTGCTCGACCCTCAGTGAACAGCAACCCACGGTGTCGGCCGTCTCCCCTTCTTCCTTCTCATTACCCGCTCTCAGAGCCAACTGAAGGGCAAAGTCATCGACATGAAATTAAAGGGGGGCTCCAATTCGGTTGACATCTTTCACAGGACATTTTAAGGTTCACATTTCGGTGCGTTCCTCAGCCTGGTGGTGAAGCCTCCAAGTTCCCCAAATAAGATGAGAACTTCCAGCTACGTAAAGTGAGCAGCAGATCCGGCTCACATCTCATTACCTTGTCAATAAAGTACAGAGCCACCGCCCTCTGCCGTATCCGCATCTCTTTGGACTTGAAGTCGTCCCGATACGTTCTCCTAATTGCATCCACGTGGTTCTTCAGCTTTCTCGCCACTTCATATTTCTCCCAGTCTTTCTCACCCTCGGGAATAAAAAGGAAATTTAGAAGAAATGTTCTAAAAATCAAACAACTCAAACCAGGAGAAAACAGAACAATGACAACCCGGGAAACAAGTGAGACGCAGGAGAACACTGTCGCTGAGGGGAGAGCTGATAGCTCCCTCAGGACCGGCGCACACCTCAGGGTACGGAGCCCTGGGCTGGTGGGCACTGCAAGTACCACCAGCAGAATCCACCGGACAGAGGATCTCAAGTTTTCTGGCCCACACACAGATCCAGGAGTCGTAACCAACAGGCGGCACAAGCAACGGACTCGTGTGGCCTGCTATATGGGTCGGGAACGGAACCATTCCCAGGACTCAGGTCCCCACATAGCTTAAAACCGCAGGGACTCACACAACACAAAGCAGGGAGGAAAGACTCAATGGAAGACACACCGGTTCCGGCCTCCGAACTATCCGGGATCGGCTGGAGCCCATGACAGCGAAGTCCGGCAGTCAAAAGGCAGAGACAACTCCGTGAGTAAAGAACTTAAACTGCAACCGCTGTGTCGCCTAATCCTTCCCGCACCTCGCGCTCCTTTATTAGTGTGGACTACTACTCCCAACATCCTCCCTGGGCCCAGAGCTCTGACTGTGGAGAGCTGTATCATCCGAGCTGCGTTATCATCCGCCCCAGAGAAGAAAACATCCCACAGCGGTGGCTCCCATTACAGCCGCACACCACAGGTGGCGTCACGAATAACCATCATCGTCCACTATCCTTTCCGCCCCCCATTATTATTGACACCGTCGGGGTCACGGAACCGGGCCAGTCCACTGTGACACCCCCAAACCCCTCTCTACACTGGCCCGCCGACGAGTAACCCCCCCCAAGACCCCGTGGGTGTGTCACATCCCTAAAGACATTGCCCATTTCAGCAGGATAGTGCCCTCTCCACACAGAGAACTTTATCTTCACCACCTTGTGGTGCCCCCGGGCTTCAGGCACCACAGGGTATTACACCATTCCTAAGGGGTAATATCTATCCCTGGTCAGGAGGGGGTTAAGTGGTGGTGCCTTCACAAAACCACACACAAAACAATAAAAGGTGCTTTTCCACAGGGTGATTGACTAGGGCAGACAGGGTGGTAAGCCATCACGAAGCATGGGACTTCACCAGTCGCTAGGACAACCACTGGGGGGGCGGCACCACTTGGGGTAGAAGTAGGCACAACCATCTCACTAGAGCAGACCTTCCCGGGCACAGCTTGGGATACCATCTCAGACGGACAGCAGGAGTAGTGTTGCTCTTTCTTCGTGGGGCCCGTGGCTTGGCACAGGAGGCTCAGACCGGGTTCCGGACAGCAAATGAGGGACACTTCACTAGAAAGACTTCCACGGGCACCGGTGGTGACCGCCGACTACCCAGGATCGTCTGGAGCCTATCGTGGCAGAGATCGGTACTCTAGGGAAGTGACCTGGAACTGTAGCTCCTGCCTCATTTGCCGGCGCCAACGGGGACTACCACCACCCCTGTCAGCCCTCAGTTATCCTCCCCGGGGTAACCCCGCACCACCTGTGGAGAGGGACACCATCCTGGCTGCGACCTTCACCATCAGTCCCGGAGAGCGGCACCAGCAGCGGCAGTCCATCCCTGGCTGCAGACCACAGGTGGCGTCACCATCTAAAAAGACTATCCTCACCGTCACTACCGCCCCCGTCCTCCATCCTTCCTCCCGTCCACCAGCTTACCTCCCTCCTGTACGTCTCGGGGGTCACAAAACCGGGCCAGCCCGCCCATGACGACAGAGGATCTGCACCCCCAGCCCGGCGACTTGTCGGGTGAAAACCCCTCGACTCCAGTGTCTTACAACCTGTATTCAGCAGATGAGTAATCTGTATGGAGACGTTCTCCGATGATGACCCATCCTTGGAGGCTGTAGTGACAATCTCCACTCATTCCCATTTTATCTCGGTTTTGGATGATCTTCACAAATGAACAAAAATACGCTTTTCTGTTTTTATTACCAGCAGCAAAGCAAAATGAAAGCTCCTCCGTGGCTGCCAACATCTGAAGCCGGTCCTGCTCGTTCCCGGAATTAATTTACGTCTTTCTCCTGCCGAGATTTTGTCTAATTATGAGCCATGGGCATTCATGAGTGGTAATAAAACGACAGCACGGCGCCCCTGAGGTGGGCACAATGTCCATCAGCTGCAGCCGGTGGAGCGTCAGATGGCACCCGCACCCGTGTACAGAGGGCGAAGCCATTCATCACATTCAGAGGAGACCGAGCCCCGGGCACCGGCGTGCCGATACACAACACCCTGGCATTTAGCTGTGCAGACAAGGTCAGACAAGAATCTCTGTGCACTCGCTAAGACTACAATAAAAGCGGTGATTCTACTGCATCAACTTCTTCTCAGTCTGAATGGCTGATAACAGGGAACAATCGACAGTGCTCCAATCTGTGTCTCTCGCACTTCTCTCACCATGCGGTGCACACTTTGGACCTGACCCCAGAGCTGAATCCTTGGGTGAGCGCCACTTTGAACTGTATCGGCAACAATAGGATACCAATGTGACGCCCTGGCCTATCAGGTCGTCACAGGGTATTGTGCAATCTGCCCTTCTGCACGGTATCCATCCTCCTTGGTTACGGATCCTGGTCCTTTGGTGTTGCTGAGAGCAGGGCCAGTCAAAATCCTAGGAACACTTTACACCATACCCACCAGACACACCATTGGGGGGGGGGCCTGAAGGGAATAGGGACGCCAACTTGGGGGGTTGGTAGGGGAAAGTGACAAAGTGAAAAGATGAGGAGTGTTGTGTTGGAGGTGAAGGTGAGAGGAGGTCAGGAGCAGGGATCCTTGAAGCTACTAGGTGGCAGACGTTGGTCTGGGCCTGGTAGGAGCTGGAACCCCGGTTGCAGGGGATCGTGTCAAGGGGCACGAATTGCCGAGGAGGGCAGCCGGCGGCCTTGAGCCATCTCCGGGCAGGGGCCAGGGCACAACTGGGTACGCGGACCCTAGGCTAGGAAGTAGCTTCAAGCGTCCTGGTGATTTACCCGACGGGGGTGAAGTCTTCAAGATTTATCCCTCACCCGCTCCAAAAATCAGGGGTACTAGCGCACCGATTGGATAGGACTTTTCCCAAAGACACAGTCCACCAAATCCCAAGTGTGAACCCTGAGAGCAAGCTCACTCCGTTAGCCATACGGGTGAGCGGGACCCGATTAGTTCCAGACTATAGTTTCCAACAAGTGAGAAGGTGCCACGGAAAAGGCCACAGGCTAACAAGCAACACAAGGGCACGGATGCACATGAGCTCCCTCCCAGCTGCAGTGGTGCTCATAATTCTGGTTTACAAGCTGTTGGTGTCAGTATTCTTGGACTGAGTGAGTACACAGAAACCCCTTTACTCTTCTCAAATGGCACCCCCTTCACTACCACCACCAGGCCCCGAGGCGCAACACCCTACCCACGGAGGGGTTAAACATCTTGCTGCCATACCACCGCCACCAGGCTCCCCAACAGTAGTGGTGGTACTCCGCATTACCACGCACCGTGGGTGGCGTCACAAACATCTAACTCCCCTGTACATACTCCCCTTTTCAAACTCGAGTGTCCGCACGAACCCCCGCGTCCGGAGACCCCTCGAGCCACCGCGGTTCCGGATCCGAGCGGCTTGGCCGCTGACACGGGGGCGGTACACCAGTACAGTTGGATGCGGTGGTGGAGCATGGAGGCACAGTGTCACGTTGTGACTATCGGAGATCCGGTGTATGGCACAACATACAACAAAACAAGGGTTACAGGGGGGACACTAACAACGGTGGGACCTAGCGCTAGTGAGGGGGAAGATGGGACACCTCCTGCAGCTGTACCCTACACTCCTGGCCAGTCCCTATATAGTGTCCGGATTACAGGCCCAGGGTTAGCTTTCTCATTTACAATCGGAGACCATGCACCTTTAAACATTGCTTTTTTGGGGGGCATTTTGGGGTTCATCCCTTCCTTTGTGCAACAGCAGACTTGCTCAACTGCCTTCAGATTAGCACCTCCGGGCTGTATGTAATGCCTCTGCTTCCTGGAAAGGTTGCTGGTTATTCTATTCAGTTAGGAGCTAGCCAGGGAGCAGAGAGGACATGTTCTTGCTGCTGCTGCGATTGTAAGTGGTTTCTACTACCTCCTTTTCTTTGTACCGTTACCCGTACCCCTGAAAAAGGTTTTAGGTGTGCTTCAGTTTTTGTTTACCCCTGTTAGGTCATTCCTTGTTGGTGGGTTCTTGGGCTCTCCGCCCCCTGGGTGGTGGGGACATAGTCATTAGGACTGCGTTGGAGTCTCGATCCTGACTATCTTTAAGTTTACCGTCGGGATAAGGGACTCCAGTCTTGGCGCCAGCCGAGGATCGTTATTTTATCTCCCCATTACACTCCACACCTGTCGCTGAACAGGATATCTGAGATCATAGCAGACCCTGGCTAGTGAGCTGGCAGGTAAGGGACGCTAGCTTCACTGCTATACAAATACAACACCAGGGAAATTAAAAACGGACAGGGGGTCCAACAAATGACAAAGATCCAACACACAGCTGCAGTCAGAACTTGAACTGCAACCTGCTCAGCAACTGGTCATAAGGGCTCCACCAGCTCCTTCCACCTCAAGGCCTAGCTTCCAAATGGATCAGAATAACCAGCGCCATCTACTGGGAGAAGAAGATATATATAGGGAACGGGAGTGGTCCTAAACCGGAAGCACCTGAGGAGAGCTAATGAGAATGCTGCTTGCAAGGAGAAACTGAAATTAACCCTTTGCTCGCCAAAGGAAAAAAAAATATGGAGAGTCTTACATGGCAATGAAAGACTAACCCTGAACCTGTTACATAGGCTCCCTGCACCACCGCTCAATGGATGCAGTACCATTAACCAGATTTAATCCGTGCTTCGGAGGTACCACACGTGTGAGCGTCACCGCTCCCCCATAAACCAGGCGCTCTGTGCAGGTATGAGACGGTGGAATGGGTGAACTGTCCTCAGCTAATGTTAGTGTTCGGCTATAGATTGGAAATACAACTTCATTATCAATCTATAGGTCCCAACGGGCCCAGAAATGAACAGAATGTGCTCTGCGGAGCATGAGACGCGCCGATGTGTGCAGAGGGAGCGCCGACGTGTGCAGAGGGGGCACCACAGAGCCCCGGGTAGTATAATCTCATTTCTAAGAGGATAAAAAGAAGATGGGAGTATTTCACCTGGGATGAGATTTATGGAGAAGTGGAAGAGTAAATGGGAAGCAAAATAACTAAAAAGCCTACAGCGCTCCATTCATACCCGCTTCCTCCATGTCAGCATTCCCACCCTTCTCAGCACCACTTACTTGCTGCAGAGCTGCCCCTCTAAACCAAGCACCTTCAGTAGGAGCTCCTTCCGGGAAAAAAAAACCCAAAAAAACCTGTGCCCCCCGAGGTGCCCCCTTCTGGGGAAAAAAAAAACAAAAAACTGTCCCCCGAGGTGCCTCGTTCCGGGAAAAAAAACTGTGCCCCTTCTGGGAAAACAGTGCCCCCCCAAGGTGCTCCCTTCCTGGAAAAAAGTGTGACGCGCCCACGAGGTCTCAGGGCCAATAGTAATTTGGGGTTGCTGTGAATGGCCCGACCCGGCCATTCACAGGATGAAAGGTGACCGGTATGGGGGGGATGATGGGGGTTTACTTTGCAGCGCCACCTGTGGTATGCGGCCAATGATCAGCCGCCGCTGCGAGATGTTGCTCTCCTTCGGGGCAGATTGTCACACAGCTCAGATGGTCCAGCTCCCCACAGGTAGAGCTCGGCCCCAAGGAGGACGATGGTGGGGGGAAGCGTCCATTTGCGCCAGAGCGCGGGGCGACGGCAATGACGGGACGACACCAGCACTGAGGACAAACTTCTTTTACTCACTGTCAGGTCGTCACCCTTGGAGTGCCGGTTTCCGCAGCGATGGGCCTCAGCCGATCCCGGATGATTCAGAGGCCACCACCGATGTTGTGCAGTGTGAGACCGTCCTTCCTTGCGCTCTGTAGTGTGGATCCACATGGCATGAAGCTACTTGGGGACCCCAGTGTCCTTGGATTTAGTTCCTGCGCCGTTCACAGCCAGAGCAAATATTGTGGGCAGACCGTGGTTTTGATTCCCGACTCTATATGATGCTGTGCCCCGGGACCTTTGTGGTGGGCAATGGGACATGAAACCCCCCTTCCCTGCAGATTCTAATGGCGCAACGTGGAGTGTACGTCACCATAGAGTTCTGCTCCCTGACTGCGCCGGTCCCGAAGTGGCTGTTAGACAGCAACAGTGTATCTCCCTACTCTCTCTCATCAACTCCACTGGTTGTCTCCGGCTTCTTTTAGTCTGCCCATTCCTAACTGAAGGTGCTCCCCTTCAGTGGCCGTGGTCCTGTGAGTCCCTGATGTTCTGGCACTCTCTCAAGTCGGTCCCGAGAGAGCTCTTAAGAACTCCTCTCAGTCGGCCCCTCTAAAGGAGCTCTGGAGCATGCCCTTCAGCGACCTTACTTCTCCTGCATCAGACTGTTCTGTGTCCCAGACTATTCTGAGGTAAGAGTCTGTGTTCCTCACTTCCCTAGTGCTGCCTCCACCTTCCTGATGACTCACTAGTAGCTGGGAAAGTCCAATTGCTAAGGTGACCACCTCTAATCCAGTTTCTGTGGGAAAGAACCTACAGTGTGTGTTGTGTAAGTGATGAACATCAGTGGTTAACCTCTTCCTTACCCAGGATGAGTACTGCACCTTAAGTGAGATGCAATACCCTGTGGCAACTGAGCCTCAGGGGCACCACACATGCCTCCCAAGGTGCCCCTTCCGGGAACACCGTGCCTTTGTCTCATTTAGGAACACATCAAACTTCAGCCCAACTTTGATGTGGTCTGTGTTGAAAATATCTTTTAATACGCAATCTATTAAAGGCTTTATAATTAAGACATTGAGATGTCGACTTTCACGGACACCTCCATCCCCTCCGCACACCACCTCCTCCTTTCTGTGCGGCTAATGGTTATAGATCCCCGACCGGACTGATTTATCAGAGAGCGGAGGGTAATTACTGATAGAGCTCCGGTAACGAGGTAATAGGATATGCAGACGGAGGACATGAAATACCCAGCGGAGGGGACATTATGGGACCGGTCAGCCAGGAACATGTTGCAATGGTTTTGGATTGTTTTGTACCCAGTGGCGTAAACTTGTAGCTCATGGGCCTCAATGCAAAAGCTCCAAAGGGGCACTGAATTATTGCAGGTTTTTAATAGTATTTCATATGCACCATAGGGACTTTTTGGGGTCCCCTAGATTCCAGGGCCCGGGTGCAATTGCAGCCCCCTGCAGACTCACGGTACCGGTACTTGTGCCCCCTGCACACCCCTCTGTAGTTACGCTCCCTGCACCCAGGGTACTTGTGCCCCCTGCACGCACGGTACTTTGCGCAAGTTTCGTGAGTGCAGGGGGCGCTAGCACCGTTGGTGCAGGGGGCTGCAATTTCACCCACGGCAGTTGCGCCCCCCTGCACCCCCCATGGCAGTAGCATCCCCCTGCGCACCCACGGCCGTCGCGTCCCCCTGCGCACCCACGGCCGTCGCGTCCCCCTGCGCACCCACGGCCGTCGCGTCCCCCTGCGCACCCACGGCCGTCGCGTCCCCCTGCGCACCCACGGCCGTCGCGTCCCCCTGCGCACCCACGGCCGTCGCGTCCCCCTGCGCACCCACGGCCGTCGCGTCCCCCTGCGCACCCACGGCCGTCGCGTCCCCCTGCGCACCCACGGCCGTCGCGTCCCCCTGCGCACCCACGGCCGTCGCGTCCTCCTGCGCACCCACGGCCGTCGCGTCCTCCTGCGCACCCACGGCCGTCGCGTCCTCCTGCGCACCCACGGCTGTCGCGTCCTCCTGCGCACCTGACTCGCCCACCCAAGGGCTATGGGACACCCGGTGCTGGGCTGGACTAGTCCGGGGGTCGTCAGTGGTGGCTGGGCCCGACTCCGTGACCCTGGCGGGAGTCAATTAATATGGCTTCAGTGGGGGTGCTTAAAGTTTATATTCGTGACGCCACCTGTGGTTTGCGGCTATTAGGCCGCCGCTGCTGTATGGGGCCTCCGGGGCTGGTGGAATGGCAGCTTGGATGGTCCTGCTCCCCACAGGTGGAGCGGTGCCCCATGGCAACTGTTGGTGCTTGTAAGTGTCTATGGTGCGAAGTAAAGGAGGCAACACCAGGGGGTGCAGTTTCAAGATGTTTACTCACGATGGTTGTTCAACACGGCAGCTGTCCGGGTTGCCCACTGGTGTGCTGGAATCCCCTGTCAGGGACCTTCGCCGATCCCGGGTAGATCTGGGAATAAAAGCCGGTACACCCCTCTATAGTGTTCCTTTCTTCAGCTGACTTCTAAGCCTTGCCTTTGCTGGATGGACCTGGCTTGGCCTCCACTACAGCCTCAGGGCCAGGGGCTTGCCTAGTGGGTATTCTACCCCCTTTCCAGAGGTTCTGCTGTGGGCTGTGGCCCGGGGTGTTTGCAACTACCCTGGACCTCTGTTTTTACCTTTGGAATTTACTTCTCTTCCTCCAGTTTCTAGGGACTGTCCCCCTGTGTGCAGCTTGATCCCGCCACCTGATCTTTCTGTGGAACAGGCCACGAGCCTGAAAGCTGTCTGTGGCCCTGGAATCCCTTTTGTTCTGCTTGGTGTCACCTGGGCCCCAGGGTCTTCACCAGGAAGCGTCGCTTTCTTCTTCTTGCTCCTGACTGACTAGAGCACTTCTCCTTTCAACCCACTCTGCTCTCGGCTGGCTCCTCCCACCCACCCAGTTGCTAAGCCCTACCCTATGGGAGCAGGGATGGGTCTTACGGCCCCTCCCAGCATGCAGTATGGGAGGGTTGCTGCCACTGTCCCTGGTCCCTGTGTGTACCTAACAATGGGTGTAGTGCAGATTTGCCTGTGGACCAGCGTTTACTCCTTTCCTTACCCAGGATGGGACATCACACCTCTGGCTGGGGTGCAATGTTCCTGTGGTGACGGAAGCCTCAGGGGCGCCACACACCCACGGCCGTCGCATCCTCCTGCGCACCCACGGCCGTTGCGCCCCCCCCTGCACCCACGGCAGTTACGCCCCCCTGCACCCACGGCAGTTACGCCCCCCTGCACCCACGGCAGTTACGCCCCCCTGCACCCACGGCAGTTAACCCCAGTTTGTACCTTTAACTTTGAATTTGCATTCAGCATCACGTATTTCACCATCCCCTGTACGTTCTCCGTCCACGAAGCCAACCAGGTGACCGTAGGGTCGTGACGAACCTCTTTCCATTGATGGCCACTAGGGGGCACAGGAATTTTGGAGTCTCTGGATCAAAAGGGAAAATGAAAAAACATCAAAGAGGCCAAAACGAAATTAGAAGTGACATTTCTGCCCACTATTCGGACCCCCCACTTAAGCAGAATTGGGGTGCCCCTTCCCCATCCATCATACACTACAATGACGATTGCACACACTCCTCCATGCCCATTTCATCTTTTACTTTTTGAGAAGGTGAGGAGACCCCCGATTCGGTTGATTTGGGGGGGGGGGGGGGGTGTCTCCAAGACTGCCAGTTCCAGATATATAGGCCTCATAGGTGAATGACGAACAGGGGAACACTGACGGACAAAGACATAAAAGGGCCCCTGTGCAAGAACAATATAGGGTCCCTTTGCAGCCCAAGAGCTCATAAAAATGCAAAATTGCACCTTCTTTGGAGGTGGAAGTGGCCCCCTGTCCTCATGAGCCCCTAGGCGGCTGCACCAATGCCATGCACACCCCTAGATGGGAACCTTTAGTAGGGTTCCAGAGGTGCCATTTCATTGGGAAAGGTTTCCGAAAAACCCCACCCTATTTCCAAACCGTTTAGATGCCACAGTCCAGATTGACAGCAACATATCAGAGGTTAAACTCCTGCGATCGGAGGTTCGACCAAAATCGTTATAGTCTGGTGCCGGCTGTACAGCACAGTCCGCACCATACACAAAGTGTGCACATTTGCTGAACGTGTCCAGTGGAAGTCTCCAAATGAACCCTGGGCACAGGGGCGCTGGCATTGGGTTTGGACCCCAAATTGTATCGTTGCACTCATCAGTTCCTGCTCCTCACCGCCGCTTCTCTTCTCTCCAACATGTCTGCAACCAGTTGGCGGCATTGCAGTGAGCACGTTTGCACCTCGTGGATAGGATTAAAATTTAGGTGCGGTAACTATGAAAACCAAAACTGCATGTAAATGGGGCTTTTGTCTCATGATATAAATATATAAATGAGACCAAAACCTGCAAACAAAGTTTTCGGAACCTGCGAACCCCAGGGATCAAGTATATGACTGTGTGCTAGAGTTATATGGATGCTCCGCTGTATGGCGGCACTATAGGGGGTCCTTATGCAAAAGCACGATTGATCCTGGAGCCGTGGATTTAGCATTCATTATATTACTGGGATGTAGACATTAGAAAGATCAGCTGCCATGGAACTAGAGGTCCCAGCATGCTCTAATATTACTGGATGGAGTCGAAAAGCAGTTGTATAGCGGCACTATATTGTGTCCTAATCCAGTGTTCTAACGTAAAACCGTATATATGAAGCCGATGATTTAGCATTCATTACTATGATGTAGGCATTAGAAAGATGAGCTGCACAGTGGAACTAGTAGTCCCAGCAGGTTTCACTATCACTGGGTATGGGTGCAGTCGAAAAGCAATTGTATGGCGGCACTATAGGGTGTCCTAATGTAAAAGTGCAAATGATGTGGATTTAGCATTCATTGTATTACTGGGAGAGAGGCATTTGCAAGCTCAGCTGTAGTACAACTAGAAGTCCCAGCATGCTCTATTATCAATGTGAGGAGTCAGAGCAGTTGTATGGCGGCACTATAGGATGTAAAGTGCATGCATTTACTATTCATTATATTCCTGGGATGTAGGCATTAGGAAGATCAGCTACAGGGAACTAGTAGTCCCAGCATGCTCTACAATCACCGGGTGTGGGTGGAGTCGAAAAGCAGTGGTATGGCGGTACTATAGGGCATCCTAATGTAAAAGCACGAATGACCTGGATTTGGCATTATATTATTGGGATGTAGGCATTAGAAAGATTAGCTATAGGGGAACTAGAAGTCCCAGCATGCTCTACTTTCAATGGGTGGAGTAGAAAAGCAGTGGTTTGGCGGCACTATAGGGTGTCCTAATATAAAAGCGTGTGCCTTTACCATTCATTATATTCCTGGGATGTAGGCATTAGAAAGATCAGTGGCAGTGAAACTAGTAGACCCAGCATGCTCTACTATCACCGGTTGGAGTAAAAAAAAGCAGTGATATGGCGGCACTATAGGGTGTCCTAATGTAAAAGCGCATGCATTTAGCATTCATTATATTACTGGTATGCAGGCATTAGAAAGATCAGCTGTAGGGGGAACTAGAAATCCCAGCATGTGATATAATCACTGGGCATGGGTGAAGTTGGAGAGCAGTTGTATGGCGGCACTATAGGGTGTCCTAATGTAAAAGGGCAAATGACCTTGGACCAGTCGTTATAGCATTCATTATATATTACTGGGATGTAGGCATTAGAAAGATCAGCTGTAGTGGAAATAGAAGTCCCAGCATGCTCTACTATCACCGGTTGGAGTAAAAAAGCAGTGGTATGGCGGCACTATAGGGTGTCCTAATATAAAAGCGCGTGCATTTAGCACTCATATACTGGGATGCAGGCATTAGAAAGATCACCTGCAGTGGAACAAGTAGTCCCAGCATGCTCCACTATCACTGGGTACGGGTGGAGTTGGAGAGCAGTTGTATGGCGGCACTATAGGGAGTCCTAATGTAAAATTGCATATGATGTGGATTTAGCATTCATTATATTACTGGGATGTAGGTATTCAAAAGATCAGCTGTAGGGGAACTAGAAGACCCAGCATGCTCTAGAATCACAGAGTTCAGTAGAAAAGCAATTGTATGGCGGCACTATAGGGTGCATTTGTGCAAAAGGGCAAATGACCCTGGAGAAGTGGATTTGACATTCATTATATTACTAGGATTAGACAGATCAGCTGTAGGAGAACTAGAAGTCCCAGCATGTCTGCAATCACTAGTGTGAGTTACTAGGCGCTTGTCGCCTGATATACCGCTCTCCCCATAAAGCTCACTTATTGAGCGCTCAGGGAATGTAATATACACCGGGAGCGCGAAGAATTTGCCAAACGTTCACCTTAACCGTAAAGATAAACATTCCCTTTATCTAAATGAAACAGGACCGGCGCTTCACAGTCCATAATGTAATCTCTCAGTCGTATCACAGGTTATTAAATCTCCACAGAACACAAGAGCCGCAATTTCAAACAAATTCAACCTCGCGGCTCGGAGCAACGTGTCGGAAGTTCAGAGCGAGGAGCGAGTGAATTGCGAATTACCTGGCGGGTCACAAGTTCACGATCTGGATGAAGGAGTAAGAAATGAGTTATATAAAAGGGGAGAAAAAAAAAAAAAAAATGATTTGCTCTATTGTATTAGACTTTACGGGCGATTTATGGTGAACGCATTCGCCTGCAGGTGGCGCTGTTGGATGTAAAATGGCGCCATTGTCGATTTCTACGCTGGGGACTCTGGTTCGGGTTATTTCAGGGAGAGGGAAATGAAAATGTAAAATATAAAAAAACAAACATCAGGAATGCGAGGGTTAAATAACTAAGTATTGGGAGCATTCTAAAATATAAAGAGTGATATCCCCCCCACCCCCACGTATGATAAGCAATAACGTCCTAAACGCTGGGGGTCCAATTGTTGGGACCCCCAGCAATCCTGATATTGGGGGTCTGCAGTCCTGTTCTGAAACTTGAGACCACCCTTTAAAGAGTGACTGGCACTTACTCCTGTATTTTTCTCGCTGTTCCCCCCCGATTAGTTTGCGCTTTGTTTTTTTTCAATCCACTTTATGGTTCCAGAGATATAGATCTTTTTATTCAGTGCCTAAAGACACGCCCCTGAGGATCCTGTGAACCACACCTCCTTGGTAAATACCATTATATTTTGGGGGGGGGATTTTTTTTAATCCACTATGGTTCCAGAAATATAGACCTTTTTATTTAGTTGAAAAATGTTGTGTTTTTTTTTTTTAACGAGGCGTGGCATAATACAGAGCAGCCTAAAGACACGCCCCTTGGGATCCTGTGAGCCACACCTTAGGTAAATACAAATTTTTTTTTTTAAATACACTTTATGGTTCCTGAAATTTAAGTCTTTAGTGACAATTTTCATGGTCTTTTTAACGGGGCATGGCATAATACAGAGCAGTCTAAAGACATGCCCCCGAGGATCCTGTGAGCCACGCCCCCTTGAAATACCATTTTTTTAAATCCAGTTTATGGTTCCCGAGATATAGGCTTTTATATTCAGTGCCAATTTGTGTGGTCTTTACAATGGGAGTGACATAATATGAAGCAGCCTAAAGACACGTCCCTGAGGATCTGGTGGTACCACACACCTCTTTGGTTAATACCATATATTTTTTTTCTAGATCCACTTTATGGCTTCCAGAGATATAGACCTTTTTATTTAGTGGCCATTTTAATGGTCTTTCTTATGGGGCATGGAATAATACAAAGCAGGCTAAAGACACACCCCTGAGGATCCCATGTGCCACGCCTCCTGGTAAATACCCCTTTTTAAATCCACTTTATGCTTCCAGAGATATATTTATTTAGTGCCAATTTTCAAGGTCTTTCCAAAAGGGACATAGAATAATAATACAGAGCAACCTAAAAACACCCGTGAGGATCCTTTCGACCATAAAGTGTATTTTAAAAATAAAAAAAAAATAAGATTTTTTTTTTAAAATCCACTTTATGGTTCCAGAGATAAATGTTTTTATTTAGTGCCAATTTTCATGGTCTTTTTAATGGGGTGTGGCATAAAGACCAGCCATAAGACACACCCCTGAGGATCCTGTGAGCCACACTCCCTTGGAAATACCATAAAAAAAGTATCTCTAAATAAAAAAGTGCCCATATCTCTAGAACAGAGTAGTGAATTAAAAAAAAAGACAAAATAAGGGGAGGAGGAATACCCCCCCCCCCCAAAAAAAAAAACAAAAAAAAAACTGGACACTTGATCTGGTAATAGATCCCATTTAGAGAAAGTTAACACGTTACATATCAAATCTGCATCAAACTGCAAAAAAATAATAAAACAATAAATAAGACAAAATTCAATTCTCACACTGTAAAAGCAATAGATATGGCGCAAACTCTGCACCACAACTCTATTCGTGTCTCATCCACATGCCCGCTACTGTAAACCATTGTGGATTTTACTTGCGTAAATTGGTAACATTTCCTTAGTGGGCCATCTGCTAGGAGGGGAAAAACAGGAAAGTGTTCAAAACAAAACTGAAAAACAAAAATCGAGAAACAAAAACTGAAAAACCACCACATCCAACCAAGCACCACAACCAACCAAGCACCACAACCAACCAAGCACCACAACCAACCAAGCACCACAACCAACCAAGCACCACAACCAACCAAGCACCACAACCAAGCACCACAACCAACCAAAAAACAAACAAAAAAACAAACAAAAATTTCTATTAAGGAAACCAGAAAATGGGAGAAGAAAGAACGAGTGACAAAGCTCCATCAGAGTTAATATGTCCAGCAATGATATCTGACAGACAGCTACTTCTGGATCCAGGAACTCAAGGAAAGAGAAGTTTACAGAAACTGCAGAGCTTAGAAGAAGAGAAAGATCTCCTGCATATAAGGTGACATTTTTGAAGGTATGAATTAAAAGACTTTTTAAGCCCATAGTCAGAATAAAGGGGTTACAGTTTTACAGAAGAAGCCCCTCTCTGATCCCACATTGTGGCTTGTTGAAAGGCCTACTTTCTTCTGCAACAGCGCCCCCCTCCTGACCACAGGTTGTGAGTGGTATTGCAGGCGATCTGCATTACTTTGCTTTCTTAGAGAAACAGCCCGATATATTTTTTCAGCTCCTTAATGCATTTTTGGAGGCTTTTCTCCCTGGATTCTAGTGGTCGGAGCCACCCGAGATCACAGAGTGGCATCCTTCATCCCTTGACAGGGCAGATTTTTGCACATTACGCAGGATTACGGTGCAGAGACCGGCTCTCCTGATCCTCCATCCCCCCCTCCCCAATCCCCGCGGTCGCACATCCAGGCTGCACGGAGATTAAACCTGCATAGAAAGCTTCAGATGCATCAGTCTGGTTAATCTCCGCCATCAATACTTTCCTACAGATACTCTTCTCTCCTCCTCTCTGCATTTCCAGTATCCAAGCAATACAAGCGTAATGATGCTGCAATTTGCTGGATGGGGAGACGAGCACCACGGCTGAATGCTTTCTGAGACCTCGTATCAAGCTGTTCCCGGCTCTGGATCAGATCATCATTGTAGCATTGATCAGAAAACATTACTTCCTCCAACTCCAAACTACAAAACACTCAAACCCAAACATTTTTTGCAGCCAGGAATTATACTTCTATATATGACCGCTATAATAAGTGGCGGTATTATTACATTTGTATTCACATTCTACCTGCCAGTTTTCAGAATAAGAGGAGAAATAATACTATTTGTGGCCATTATGTGACTTGTATCCAGCATTTCTCTCCTTTTGCAGCTTCTAGCTGTAATTTCAGTTGTCTCTGAGCTGGTGGGTGGAGACTAGATTCTATGAAGTCTCCCATACACAGCACACAGACTGTCTCTAATTTCCAGTTGTCTCTGAGCTGGTGGGTGGGGACTGGCTACTACAATATCTCCCATAGACAGAACAGAAAAGGGATTCCGGCTTCCTGTCTTTATGTAGCACATGTTCAAAAGCAGCAGCAGGATGGAGGACATTATCCAGCAGCATGGAGGACATTATTATATAGCAGCATGGAGGACATTATTATACAGCAGCATGGAGGACATTATTATACAGCAGCATGGAGGACATTATTATACAGCAGCATGGAGGACATTATTATACAGCAGCATGGAGGACATTATACAGCAGCATGGAGGACATTATACAGCAGGACTGAGCAGTACAGCTGTGAATCCAGCTCTGGGGTATTAAAGCAACCGAACAATTTCTCTATTTTGTTCACTTGGCACCGGTCTATTGCCTTTCCATACACTAGGATAGGCATCTGTAATGCAAAATAGATAGCCAAAAATCTATCAACAAAAGGGAGATTTGGATGATTGTCAAACTTCAGGAATAAGAAAACTTTTTGTTATTCTCTTAATGATTTATGACAAGTAAGTAGAATCAACAATTAAGGCTGGGACTACAATGTGATATTGGTCCTGGCATGGGTCGCTTCTGCGCCCTCGCCTCACTCAGACGCGCGCCAATCCCCTCACCATGCCCAGACGCGCATCACCCATCGCCCCGCCCAGACGCACGTGCGCTCGCCTCGCTCAGATATGCACGCCCTCGCTCACACATTCACTCGCTCACTACCCGCACCCTCACCCACTACCAGCACCCTCACCCACTACCCTCACCCACTACCCACACCCTCGCCCACGCTCACTACCCACACCCTCGCCCACACTCTCATTCACTACCCGCACCCTCACCCCACTCAGCTCACTAACTGCACTCTCGCACCGTTCACTACCCGCACCCTCACCCCACTCAGCTCACTAACTGTACCCTCGCACCGTTCACTACCCGCACCCTTGCCCCACTCACTACCCACACCCTCGCCTCAAATAATTCACAAGTAAACAATGACAAGTTTAAACAAAAGTAGGTTTTCTATATTAAGAAATCGACCCTTGTGCGATTGTGGGGGAAGGGGAGAATCGTACTGTCGGCATCAATCAACTATTCTTGCAATGTGATAACTGCAATGTAAATTCAATAATTCTAAGTGGAAACCATCTATGACATTCCCATCTCAGGCTCAGAAGTACTGGACATTTATTTTGATAGTAACTTATTACCTCTTTCCATACACCTTATTTTAAAGATATTGCATGAAATGAAAAAAAAAAAAAAAGCAAAAAAAATATAAACGACGCCACTCTCACCTATAGGCTTTGTCTGGTATTGCAGCTCACTTGAATAGAGCTAAGTTGCAATACCACAGGCAGCCTATAGACAAGAGTGGCGCTATTACTGGAAGTACGCCGCCATCTTTTTCTAATCTGCAGTCACTTTACAATCACTGTGGCGTAGAAGAATAAAACAGAGTATTACTTGGTAGCTGGCCTCCCTTAAGATTCATTAGCCATGAGCAAACTTTCATAGGACGCTAGACCAGTGGCACTGGATGGTAGCCCCCCTCCGTACCGCCTCCTCCTTTTCGGATTTGTAGGCTCGGTGTATTGTGATGCTACAGTGATGCTCTTTTTCGGCATATCAGAAGTGGCGTCGGGAATCCTGGCGGGCAGGTGGCGGTTCACAGGGCTCTGACCAGACATGGCCACTGGACCATCTTTAAGTTTCCTGCAGATCCAGACACTGTAGGCCCCAGTGGGAATGCGACGCCCCTGGACTATTCAGGTCGTCACAGGGTACTGCGCGCTCTTAGTGCAGGATTCAACCCCCCATGGTTCTGGGTCTCCATCCTGCAATACTGCCTCTGTCGCGGGCGGAGGAGGGGACGCTGCGCTCTCCCACTGCTCGGGTCCGGACACTGCTGCTGCTGCCGCTACTGCTCGGTGGTGGCTCAAGCGGTGGGCCGGATCCCGGGGACTCGAGCGGCGTTCCTCGCCCGTGAGTGAAAAGGGAGATTGATTGGATGGTGGGGGATTTGGTGATTGTCCGTGACGCCACCCACGGTTGTGGTGAAGTTGGTGACACCACCGCTGCTCTGGATGGGGGACCCCCGGGAGCGATGACAGGGAGCAGCCTGGATGTTAGTTCTCCCATCCATGGGTAGGGGGTTGGTTGTCCCGGGGCCCGGTGATGGGGTAGGGATGGATGACAGGCGGGCTACAGGGCCTGGTGAGGTGCAGGGTCGCGGGGGCAGCGCTGTGCCGCACGGCACGGTGGTACTCACTCAGCCAATGATGAGGACACAGTTCTCGGTAAAACACACGGCTGGATGGACGGGTCCCACAGATGGCTGCGGTGTTGTTTCTCCCGGCAGGTTGATGGTGACTGCCTTTCCCTGCACCTATGTACTGTAAACGGTTCCAATGGGTTCCCACCGGTAACCCGCTCCCCGGCTTGGATGTGGGCCGGAAGAGCCCCTTTTGCCCGCAGGCTCTGGCCCTGGGAACGGTAGTCTTGGCGGTGGCTGTGTTTCCCTCTCACGGTTGGACTGTTGCCTTCTGTCGGGACTTGGCTGCTGGGAAACCCAGGAGGTTCCCTTCGCTGACGGATTTGGCAAATTCACGGCGACTCCTAGCCTTGCCGGGGTCCGTAAGCCCCTGCCAGATGGTGCTGACTTCTCTTTGTGTACCGGTCTGGTACCGACGGGCCACCGCCCGTCCACGGTCCTTACGGTAGACTCAGATAGGCCACTCCTGCAGACGGTCACCACCGTCTGCCAACCTTGCTGATCCGTCTGGGCCACACACCCGGACGCTGTCAGTTAGTTGCTCCACTACCACTTTCCTTCCTTCCACTTTCACCTCCAAAACTAATCTGTCTGCTTTTCCCGCCTCCAGGACTGTGAACTCCTCGGTGGGCGGGACCAACCGCCTGGCTCCACCCCCTGGTGTGGACATCAGCCCCTGGAGGAAGGCAACAAGGGTTTTGTGTCTGACTTTGGTGTGCCTGACCAGGAGTGTGGGGTGTGTAGGTGTTCTCTTTGGCCCCTGGCTTGTCCAGGGCGCCACACCTCCTTCAGCATTCACAAATCCTAGATACACCTTGCACCACACCTGCCAGACACACCAGTGGGCTGCTTAAGCAGGAATAGGGCCGCCCACCTAGGGGTCAGGCAGGGAGGTGGGAGGTGACAAGTCAGTCCAATGGTAGCCCTCGAGCTGTAAGGAGCTCTGAGGAAGCTGGCAGTTTGAGCTCCCAGGGAAGAAGCACACTAGGTCGCAGACAGTGGTCTGGACCTAGAGGAGTCGGACCCCCGGTCGCAGGGGATTGAGACTAGGTGCCTGTAACCCATCAAGGAGGAAGAACCAGGCTGCTGACCTATCACCGGTCCGGGACCGAAGGCATGGCGGGGTACACTGACTCTAGGGCGGGGAGAAGCTTCAGGCGTCCCAGCAATTACCTGCGGAGGACAGGGCCTTTATTGACTGGTCCCACCAAGCTCAGAGATCGGGGGCACTAGCGCAATGAGGGGGATAGGGCTTTCCAAGCAAAGCAGCCCACTGAAATCCCAAGCATGAGCCCTGTGAGCAGGCTCCTTCACTTAGCCACAGTGGGGAGCGGAGGCCCGGAAAGATCCAAGATACCGGGCTACTACGGACAAACTAAACTGTGTGCCAGGAGGCAGGTTACGGACCACCAGGCAGTGCGGCAGGGGATGGGACCCGGACTAGCTCCCATCGAGAGGCACCGGCAGTCAGAGACTTGGTTTACCCTGTTGTCAGCATCTGCTTCATTGCTGAGCGAGTACCTGATTAACCGCATCATCATCCAGAGTCCCGGGCCTACCCCCACCGGTGGAGGGCAACGTCATCTAGCTGCCCCAGTCCATCACCCCGGGTACTCCCAACGGCAGCACTCCCAATTACCGCACACCACGAGTGGAGTCACGAACTATACCAAATTCCCTGTAAATACTCCCTTTGCCATTTGAGTGTGGCCCCTAGCCCCCGGATCCAGAGACCCTCGAGCTACGAGTAACCACCACCCCCGGATCCGAGCGGTTCGATCCGCTGCAGGGGCGGCACAGGAGCGTCTGGTGGGATTATGTTCCTGCGGAGGATACTTTGAGCAGAGCGGTCTCCAAGTAATCCCCTTGGCGGCGTTCTCTGTGTCCCCCCCCCGCTGCTCCCCACAAGTCGTAAAATCCTCCAATTTGCCTAACTGTCCCGTCTTCCGCGTGAAATGTTTTGACACGGCGGGTCAGAGAGACGAGCGGTGCGCTAATCCCGTATAAACCCGCACTCCGCAGGCAGAGCCCAGCACGTGCCGAGCGCAAAGCTGCAAATCACACACACGCCGCCGTCCTTGGGAGTTACCGGACGCCGCGGCGCTGCCACACGGCTCGGCGGCTCCGCAGTAACGCGCTCAGTTAGTTTTAGGCTTCATTTTGTATTGGGGGGGGCACAAAACATCTACTTGAAAAGCTTGATTGGCACAAAGGATGCTTGGTCTGTCCGCAATGACACGGTGCTCACAGAAAAGAAGGGGTAGCAGCCATATCATGATTTTTTTTTCTGAGGGTGCGATAAAAGGGTTAATTCCCATCTTGATAAATTGGGTATCGTCCGATTGGTGGATTGGGCTGTTACATCCTAATCATGGGTATTTCCCACTGCAGTGCTTACAAGCTAGATAGCAGTGGTGGTCGGTCGTCTAGGCAACCAAAAAAAAAAGTGCTAAAGAATGGCTGCAAAATTTAAAAAGTGGTAAATTGCTTGTGGATTTGTTTTACATAGCTATTCGATCTCCCGCCGGCCATGCAGTGATGACATCACTGCCATCATTCACATGACCGCTGCAGACAATCACGTACAAATCTCATAAAACAACGGATGGGATGTCATTGCTGTGGAACAGGTGGGATCCATTGGAGCTTTGGCACTGGATCAAGTAGGCAGGTTATGGTTATTTTAAAAAAAATCCCAGATAATTCCATAAAAACCTGATCCCCTTTAAAGAATTTGCAAGCAGCTGGCGCTACCCACAGGACGGGTGATAATTCGATTACTGGGGGTCCCATTGACACTGGAACAGGAGCCTCACCCCTGCACTCGACCATCTCTGCTGATCCCATTCCATTCTCGACTTCTGCTACCTTCAAACGAGAAGGCTCACCCCTGTACTGTACTTGTGGCACCCCTGAGGCTTCAGGCACCACAGGGTATTGCATCTCATTTCAGGTGCAATGCTTATTCCGGGTGATGGAGTTAACCATTGAAGTCTTTTCACTTACACAACATCCAGCCAGCTTGGGAAATTCATGGTTACTGGGACAACCACTAGTGAGTTATCAGAAAGGTGGGGGCTGCACTGAGGGAGTAGGAACACAGTTTCATTTTAGAATAGTCTGAGACTCTGAACAACACGGTTGCAGGAGAGAGTGGTTGAGAGCTTCTCCTGCTAGAACTGGACAGACCGGAGAAGGGCGAGAGGCAAACAGTGGAGCTAGTGAGACAGAGGAGAACATGGTAGCTGGAGGTCGAGCCTAACCGTTCCCACAGTGCCAGTGCTAGACGGGGTGCAGAGCCCTAGGGTGGGACATATTCCACGTTGGACCACCAGAATATACAGGGGATGAGGAGTCCAAGTCCCATTGACCACCACCTATTTTCCCAGAGCATAGTGACACATAGGGTCCGGGGTCAGGATCACGCTCGGGTCCCATAACAAATCCGCGCCACCTGCATACGGGATGGGATACTTTACAAGAATACTGGGGTCCCCAAGTTGCTTCAAGCCACGGGGTTCCACAAGTAAGCGCAAAAGAGGAAGGTCTCACACTCCAGACACCGGTGATTGCTTCTGATTTACCCGGGAGCGGCTGGAGCCCATCGCGTCGGAGATCGGCACCACCAGGGCATCTTACGATCTGTGAGTAAAAAGAACTTTGAACCGCAGTCCTGGTGTCATTCTGGTCATTGCTGTCGCCCCATGCTTTGGCGCCACCATCCGTCCCGATTGCCCTCATTTCCTCGGGGCCTGCTCCACCTGTGGGGAGCGATACCATCTTTGCTGCTATTATCATCCGCCGCGGAGGACCGCAACAGCAGTGGCGGCTAATCCCTGGCCGCGTACCGCAGGTGGCGTCACGACAAACATCACTCCCAACCTCATCATGCCCCTTTTATTGTGGACACCTTGGGGCACAAAGTCGGGCAGGACCACCAGTGACATCCCCGAAACAGACACCACCAGCCCGGTGACGAGTAAGGTTAACCCCCTGCCCCCTGGGTGCCACATACTCACATGTCTCTGGGGTCCCATCCAATGCCTGACCCCCGCGCCCTTCAGACAAGAAGACTACGGAGTCTCGCCCATGTACTCGCCTGTTTCAGTGGTCCCGTACCATGCTCGCCCTCAACTCCCTTCAAACAAGGAGGCTGCAGAGCTCCTGAGATCAGTGGAGACCCCATTGTCTGGATATGTCCTTGGTCCTGAAGCTGCCACTCTCCTCCTCAGACAAGCTGCAGTCACTTTGCAGATCTGAGGGTCTGTGGATAGGGAGGGGGGGCACAGACTAATTTTCTAACCATTGTCACCGCATTGGCAATAATTACTGAACCACTTAAGTGGCTTCGGAGATTTCCATAGTCTCCAGCTGTGATCCAGCGTTCAGAGGTCCTCCTTCACTGGAGCCGCCTGCGAGCACAGACTCCGCTTTCTTTGTAGTCTTATTTAATTGCGGCATCCCCTCTAATTTTGTACCTTTCCAGATTGACCGCGATGATGGCTTGCCCCCCGCAGAAGAGGACATTGGTTAGAATTTGCTCTTAAAAGAAAAAAAAAGTAGTTCACATTGTGCGAAGTTTGCTAGAAGGAGCCAAGTTTCCATGGAAAGCGCCCTGTATGATGTACGTAGACCTGGGGGTCCGCGCAAGTTATTAATCCAAGTGCAGCCTTGTCGATATGGTTCTACCTGAAGGACGACGATGAGCTGGTCTGCAGAATACTACACCATTGACAATCATCAGGAGCGCACTGTGCCCCAACAAGCAGGGAGTCGGAAGGAAGGGGAGCAGCGCGCTCCTGAAGAAACATGGTCAGGGAAACCCTTTAGACCTTTGGGGAAATGGAGTTAAGAGATAAAAAAAGTGGTATCACTAGTTAAGAGTACTGACCACCCGAGCATGGTAGTGCCCGCTCATCACTAGTTACCAGTACTGACCACCCGAGCATGGTAGTGCCCGCTCATCACTAGTTACCAGTACTGACCACCCGAGCATGGTAGTGCCCGCTCATCACTAGTTACTAGTACTGAGCACCCGAGCATGGTAGTGCCCACTCATCACTAGTTACTAGTACTGAGCCCCCGAGTATGGTAGTGCCCGCTCATCACTAGTTACCAGTACTGAGCACCTGAGCATGGTAGTGCCCGCTCATCACTAGTTACGAGTACTGAGCACCCGAGCATGGTAGTGTCCACTCATCATTAGTTACCAGTACTGACCACCCGAGCATGGTAGTGCCCGCTCATCACTAGTTACCAGTACTGAGCACCCGAGCATGGTAGTGCCCACTCATCACTAGTTACGAGTACTGAGCACCCGAGCATGGTAGTGCCCGCTCATCACTAGTTACGAGTACTGAGTACCCGAGCATGGTATTGCCCGCTCATCACTAGTTACCAGTACTGAGCACCTGAGCATGGTAGTGGCCGCTCATCACTAGTTACCAGTACTGAGCACACGAGCATGGTAGTGCCCGCTCATCACTAGATACCAGTACTGAGCACCTGAGCATGGTAGTGCCCGCTCATCACTAGTTACCAGTACTGAGCACCCGAGCATGGTAGTGTCCACTCATCACTAGTTACGAGTACCGAGCACCCAAGCATGGTAGTGCCCGCTCATCACTAGTTACGAGTACCGAGCACCCGAGCATGGTAGTGCCCGCTCATCACTAGTTACCAGTACTGACCACCCGAGCATGGTAGTGCCCGCTCATCACTAGTTACGAGTACTGAGCACCCGAGCATGGTAGTGCCCACTCATCACTAGTTACCAGTACTGACCACCCGAGCATGGTAGTGTCCGTTCATCACTAGTTACGAGTACTGAGCACCCGAGCATGGTAGTGTCCGCTCATCACTAGTTACCAGTACCAAGCACCCAAGCATGGTAGAGCCCGCTCATCACTAGTTACAAGTACTGAGCACCCGAGCATGGTAGTGCTCGCTCATCACTAGTTACAAGTACTGAGCACCCGAGCATGGTAGTGCCCGCTCATCACTAGTTACCAGTACTGAGCACCCGAGCATGGTAGTGCCCGCTCATCACTAGTTACGAGTACTGAGCACCCGAGCATGGTAGTGCCCGCTCATCACTAGTTACGAGTACTGAGCACCTGAGCATGGTAGTGCCCGCTCATCACTAGTTACGAGTACTGAGCACCCGAGCATGGTAGTGTCCACTCATCACTAGTTACGAGTACTGAGCACCCGAGCATGGTAGTGCCCGCTCATCACTAGTTACGAGTACTGAGCACCCGAGCATGGTAGTGTCCACTCATCACTAGTTACGAGTACTGAGCACACGAGCATGGTAGTGCTCGCTCATCACTAGTTACGAGTACTGAGCACACGAGCATGGTAGTGTCCGCTCATCACTAGTTACGAGTACAGAGTACCCGAGCATGGTAGTGCCCGCTCATCACTAGTTACGAGTACTGAGCACCCAAGCATGGTAGTGCCCGCTCATCACTATTTACCAGTACTGAGCACCCGAGCATGGTAGTGCCCGCTCATCACTATTTACCAGTACAGAGCACCCGAGCATGGTAGTGCCCGCTCATCACTAGTTACCAGTACTGAGCTCCCGAGCATGGTAGTGCCCGCTCATCACTAGTTACCAGTACTGAGCACCCGAGCATGGTAGTGCCCGCTCATCACTAGTTACGAGTACCGAGCACCCAAGCATGGTAGTGCCCGCTCATCACTATTTACGAGTACTGAGCACCCGAGCATGGTAGTGCCCGCTCATCACTAGTTACGAGTACTGAGCACCCGAGCATGGTAGTGTCCACTCATCACTAGTTACGAGTACTGAGTACCCGAGCATGGTAGTGCCCGCTCATCACTATTTACCAGTACTGAGCACCAGAGCATGTAAGTGCCCGCTCATCACTATTTACGAGTACTGAGCACCCGAGCATGGTAGTGCCCGCTCATCACTAGTTACGAGTACTGAGCACCCGAGCATGGTAGTGTCCACTCATCACTAGTTACGAGTACTGAGTACCCGAGCATGGTAGTGCCCGCTCATCACTATTTACCAGTACTGAGCACCAGAGCATGTAAGTGCCCGCTCATCACTATTTACCAGTACAGAGCACCCGAGCATGGTAGTGCCCGCTCATCACTAGTTACCAGTACTGAGCTCCCGAGCATGGTAGTGCCCGCTCATCACTAGTTACCAGTACTGAGCACCCGAGCATGGTAGTGCCCGCTCATCACTATTTACCAGTACTGAGCACCCGAGCATGGTAGTGCCCGCTCATCACTATTTACCAGTACAGAGCACCCGAGCATGGTAGTGCCCGCTCATCACTAGTTGTTACGAGTACTGAGCACCCGAGCATGGTAGTGCCCGCTCATCACTAGTTACGAGTACTGACCACACGAGCATGGTAGTGTCCACTCATCACTAGTTACGAGTACCGAGCACCCAAGCATGGTAGTGCCCGCTCATCACTAGTTACGAGTACTGAGCACCCGAGCATGGTAGTGTCCGCTCATCACTAGTTACGAGTACAGAGCACTCGAGCATGGTAGTGCCCGCTCATCACTAGTTACGAGTACTGAGCACCCGAGCATGGTAGTGTCCGCTCATCACTAGTTACGAGTACAGAGCACTCGAGCATGGTAGTGCCCGCTCATCACTAGTTACGATTACTGAGCACCTGAGCATGGTAGTGCCCGCTCATCACTAGTTACCAGTACTGAGCACCCGAGCATGGTAGTGCCCGCTCATCACTAGTTACCAGTACTGAGCACCTGAGCATGGTAGTGCCCGCTCATCACTAGTTACCAGTACTGAGCACCCGAGCATGGTAGTGCCCACTCATCACTAGTTACGAGTACTGAGCACCTGAGCATGGTAGTGCCCGCTCATCACTAGTTACCAGTACTGAGAACCCGAGCATGGTAGTGCCCGCTCATCACTAGTTACCAGTACCAAGCACCCAAGCATGGTAGTGCCCGCTCATCACTAGTTACCAGTACCAAGCACCCAAGCATGGTAGTGCCCGCTCATCACTAGTTACGAGTACTGACCACCCGAGCATGGTAGTGTCCGCTCATCACTAGTTACGAGTACAGAGCACTCGAGCATGGTAGTGCCCGCTCATCACTAGTTACGAGTACTGAGCACCCGAGCATGGTAGTGCCCGCTCATCACTAGTTACGAGTACTGAGCACCCGAGCATGGTAGTGCCCGCTCATCACTATTTACCAGTACTGAGCACCCGAGCATGGTAGTGCCCGCTCATCACTATTTACCAGTACAGAGCACCCGAGCATGGTAGTGCCCGCTCATCACTAGTTACGAGTACTGAGCACCTGAGCATGGTAGTGCCCGCTCATCACTAGTTACGAGTACAGAGCACTCGAGCATGGTAGTGCCCGCTCATCACTAGTTACGAGTACTGAGCACCCGAGCATGGTAGTGTCCGCTCATCACTAGTTACGAGTACAGAGCACTCGAGCATGGTAGTGCCCGCTCATCACTAGTTACGATTACTGAGCACCTGAGCATGGTAGTGCCCGCTCATCACTAGTTACAAGTACAGAGCACCCGAGCATGGTAGTGCCCGCTCATCACTAGTTACCAGTACTGAGCACCCGAGCATGGTAGTGCCCGCTCATCACTAGTTACCAGTACTGAGCACCCGAGCATGGTAGTGCCCGCTCATCACTAGTTACGAGTACTGAGCACCTGAGCATGGTAGTGCCCGCTCATCACTAGTTACCAGTACTGAGCACCCGAGCATGGTAGTGCCCACTCATCACTAGTTACGAGTACTGAGCACCTGAGCATGGTAGTGCCCGCTCATCACTAGTTACCAGTACTGAGCACCCGAGCATGGTAGTGCCCGCTCATCACTAGTTACCAGTACCAAGCACCCAAGCATGGTAGTGCCCGCTCATCACTAGTTACGAGTACTGAGCACCCGAGCATGGTAGTGCCCGCTCATAACTAGTTACGAGTACTGACCACACGAGCATGGTAGTGTCCACTCATCACTAGTTACGAGTACCGAGCACCCAAGCATGGTAGTGCCCGCTCATCACTAGTTACCAGTACTGAGCACCCGAGCATGGTAGTGCCCGCTCATCACTAGTTACCAGTACTGAGCACCCGAGCATGGTAGTGCCCGCTCATCACTAGTTACGAGTACTGAGCACCTGAGCATGGTAGTGCCCGCTCATCACTAGTTACCAGTACTGAGCACCCGAGCATGGTAGTGCCCGCTCATCACTAGTTACCAGTACTGAGCACCTGAGCATGGTAGTGCCCGCTCATCACTAGTTACCAGTACTGAGCACCCGAGCATGGTAGTGCCCGCTCATCACTAGTTACTAGTACTGAGCACCCGAGCATGGTAGTGCCCGCTCATCACTAGTTACTAGTACTGAGCACCTGAGCATGGTAGTGCTCACTCATCACTATTGAGATACCAGCCTGGAAGGCTTTCTTCCACTTACTTGCTGCAGTTGATGGTCACGTCTTCTGGGAGGATCCGCTTCTTCAGCATTCCCTGCTTGGGGTGGTCGCCTCTCCCCCGGAACAATGCGGGAGGCTCAATTTTGAAGTTCCCGATCCGCTCCCGGTGGTGATCCATTACACAGAAGCCGTATTCCTCCACTAACTTCGCATTCTCTTCCTTTAGTTTCTGTCGAGTAATGAAAGAAATCAAATAAGAGAAAGATTTGTAACTTTAATATCTAAAAGATAAAAAAAAAAAAACAACCATCCGCGCGATCTGCGGCAAAACTCTGCTATAATCCATCATGGAGCCGCATAAACATCCGAACCCCGATATGTATTTATTAGTGCAATTTCTTCCTTCACAAGCGGGAAACAGACGGACGGCTGCTCGGCTGCCAGGAATACGACAGGCGACAGCAGTGCTGATATATTAGCGGATTGTTGCGGTTTGATTGTGAAACGCATCAATTAGGGAATTGCCATTATTGCCTATTTTCCTATATATCCGCTACAGGCATCCGGTGTAACATGAAACTGCCCCAATGCTAAATGTGACCTGTTCCCCAGAGTGTAACAGAATACTGTCCTCCTGCTATAGGGCAGACGGCCTTGGGGCACCTTCAGAATTGGGCATACCTCAACTTTGAGGAAAGAGGGACGTGTATTGCGGCGCACGGCAGTAAATCACATCCTTAGCTCCAGCCAGTCCTTTTTGTGCACCCACATAGAAATATTGCTCCTATTGGGGCCCATCAGTATGATACCCCCTCCACAGGACCCTTACACACATACACACACTAATATGGACACTCAGTGTGCCTAAAAGAAAAAAAAAAAAAAAGTACAAAGCCCCCAGAGCTCCCCAACCACATGCAGTGCAAAGCCCCCCACAGTGCCCCAAACACATGCAATACAAAGCCCCCCAATCACAAGAGGTTCAAAGCTCTCCCCACAGTGCCCCAAACATGCAGCAAAAAATCCCCCCTCCATAGTGCCCACAAACACGGTACAAAGCCCCATACAGGGCCCCAAACACATGCACTAAAAACCCACAGTGCCCAAAACACAAGCGGTACAATCCCCCCCAGTAGCCCAAACAAATGCGGTACAAAACACCCCCAGATACATGCGGTACAAACACCCGCCCACAGTGCGCCAAACAAATGAGATACAACCCCCTCGAGAGACAGACACACACACAAACAGTGCCCCAAACAAGGTAGAAATCCCACCATGGGTTTCTAAACACACGAGGTATAAAGCGCCCTTACAGTACTCCACACTGTGCAAAATCCCTCCCCCTCCCAAACAGTGCCGCAAACACTGTACAAAGTCCCATACAGCGCCCCAAACACACACTTAAAAAAAAAACAACAAAAAAAACGATAATGCCCCAAGAACGCATAGTAAAAACCCCCCACAGTGCCCAAAACACTGTACAAAGCTTCACACAGGGCCCCAAACATACATGGAACAAACCCACCCCTTCACAGTGCCCCAAACATGGTACAAAGCCCCCCACAGTGTCCCAAACACGGTAAAAAGCCCCACATGGGGCTCCAACCACACATGGCACAAACCCACTCTGCCACAGTGCCCCGAACACAAACATTACAAAATCCCCCACAGTGCCCCAAACACACGTTCTATAAAATCTCACACAGCTCCCCAAACATACAGGCTACAAAGCCCCCCACAACACCATAAGCACAAGGGGTATAAAGCCCCACATATTGCAGCACATACTATAAAGCCCCCCCACTGTGCCTAAACACACGCCCTGCAAAGCCCCCAAAGTGCCTCACAGTGTAATTAAAAAGCCACTATCTTACGAATTCGCAATTTACGTTCACTTGTAGCCATTATTAGAATAAGGTCTCTGGGTTAGAAGTAAATCTCTCTTTACTACTACATTATACATTGTCTCGAAGCTTCAGCAGTGTGTGGAAGCGAATTACGTCCTGTTCTACAGATCATGACAATCGGCCCCTGATAAAGGAGGAACATAATAGGGGTCAGATTATCCAAACCTCAAAAGGGCGGCACGGAGAATTTATAAACGCAGCTCTGGATGTGACTAGAGTAGAAGCTGGAACAGAACATTAATGAAGGAGCTGAGCAGTGTCTCATCTGATCCGGAGAGCGGAGAGACCCTTCCTTCATGCCGGGAGGGCAGGTCGCACATGCCAACGTCTGGAGGCACCATGCACATGCCCCATTAGAATAGAACATGTTCTCTGTACCCGACATCGGAAGGTTACCTCTGTAGCTGACCCCGTCAGCGTGCAATACGGTTTCTTCCATGCCAGATAGTGTATGCAGCTCCTATGCCTACCTATTTGCCTCCATGGTAAACAAAAAAAAAAAAAAAAGAGGGGGGCTTCAGAAACAGTCAGTATTAGGACGGGCGACGTTGCTCTTTAATACGCGCTTTTCCGTAGAAAGTTTCCTCCGCAGACATTTATCCCCATCGGAGACTCACGGACTTAAGTGACAGGTGTTACTGTTCATCAAGTTTTAGCAACGCTGGCAAGAATGTGCACAGAGGCTGCCGGTGTCTGCTCGACACAAGAGCTCGCCCATTAATCATCCAAACTGAAGCGCACAAAAATCCAGGAGCGTTAACGCTGGGAACCATTCATCTTCAGGGAGAGAAAGAAAAACACATCACAAATTAGAGCCGCACATTTCTACCAGATGCTCGGCAGCACGTGAAGGCCATTCTCCTAGAACCTGACTATATGGGAAGAAGATGGCGGCACAGCGGCACGGATGGTCGGGCTTGTCCAGGGTTTCAGAGGAACGGTTCCTTTAGCCATTTATTTACGTGGGGTTTGGAGCAGATTCTGCACCAAAAATAGCTTTTCCAGGTTTAGAGGAAGGGTTCCTTTATCCATTTTTTACAAGGATTTTGGTAGAAAATTCTGTGCCAAAAACGGCTATTCTACGGTTACAGGAAGAGCTCCTTTATCCATTCTTTATATGGATTTTGGAGCAGATCCTGTGCCAAAAACGGCTTTTCTAGGGTTAGAGGAAGGGTTCCTTGTCTATAAAATCCACATAAAAATGGGTAATGGAACAAAAAGCAGTTTTTTTGGCACAGAATCTGCTCCAAAATCCATATAAAAAATGGATAAAGATTAATAATATTATTATTATTATTATTATTAATCTTTATCCATTTTTTATATGGATTTTGGAGCAGATTCTGTGCCAAAAAACAGCTTTTCCAGGGTTAGCGGAAGGGTTATTTATTATTATTATTATTATTAATAATAAATAATAAATAATAATAATAATAATAATTAACCCTTCCTCTAACCCTGGAAAAGCTGTTTTTTTGGCACAGGATCTGCTCCGAAATCCACGTAAAAAAAATGGGTAAAGCAACCCTTCCTCTAACCCTGGAAAAGCAGTTTTTTTTGGCACAGGATCTGCTCCGAAATCCATATAAAAAAATGGATAAATATTATTATTATTATTATTATTATTAATAATAATAATAAAAAAAAAATAATTAACCCTTCCTCCAACCCTGGAAAAGCAGTTTTTTTTGGCACAGGATCTGCTCCGAAATCCACGTAAAAAAAATGGGTAAGGCAACCCTTCCTCTAACCCTGGAAAAGCAGTCCGGAGAGTTTGCGGCCATTCCAGGTGATGCCGATGTGAGACTCGCAAGTGTGACTCAGACCTTAGAGGAAGGGTTCCTTTACCCATTTTTTTATATGGATTTTTGAGCAGATCCTGTGCCAAAAAACAGCTTTTCCAGGGTTAGAGGAAGGGTTCTTTTACCCATTTTTTATATGGATTTTTGAGCAGATCCTGTGTCAAAAAACAGCTTTTCCAGGGTTAGAGGAAGGGTTCCTTTACCCATTTTTTTTATATGGATTTTTGAGCAGATCCTGTGCCAAAAAAACAGCTTTTCCAGGGTTAGAGGAAGGGTTCTTTTACCCATTTTTTTATATGGATTTTTGAGCAGATCCTGTGCCAAAAAAACAGCTTTTCCAGGGTTAGAGGAAGGGTTCCTTTACCCATTTTTTATATGGATTTTTGAGCAGATCCTGTGCCAAAAAAAACAGTTTTCCAGGGTTAGAGGAAGGGTTCCTTTACCCATTTTTTAAGTGGATTTTGGAGCAGAGCGTGTGCCAAAAACGGCTTTACCACTTTAGGCAAATAATGCACTTGGTGCTGTGGCGCGACCTAGAAGAGTTTCTGCTTGAAAAAAAAAAAAAGAAAAAAAACTTTCTGGTGTGGATTTTTCAGGATAAAAAAAAAAAAAATTCTATGCAAGAAAACACACCCCAAGTAGTTTTTCTACTTTAATTTATGTACTAAAAATTTTGTTTAAGGCCAGGTTCACATTTCCGTTAAACTGTATCAGTCACAATCCGCGGCGATGGTAAACTACGCAATCCGTTTAGCGGATTCCGTTGTGTCCCATAGACTTGTATTAGTGGCGGATTGCGACTGATGACCTTGCGTTGCATCCTTTGCGCCGCGGTCAGTCGTTTTTTGACTGACCGCCGGGTGGGAGCAACGCAGAATGTAACATTTTTCAGGCTGTCAAAATTAACGCACCGCGCAGGAATCCGTCAAGCTTGTAATGGATGTCTATGGTGCTGGATTCCGTCGTAATCCGTCTTACAACGGAATCCAGCGCTAGATTCCGTCATGCTCTACTGAGCATGCCCAACATGTTTGGCACACACACTGGGCTGTCCCAAACTCAAACGGATCACGACTGATCCGTCAAAAAACGGACGCACAGCGGATGTAACGGATCAGTTTTTTCACAGGATTCAAGTGAACGGAATCCTGTGAAAAACACATCCGTTGCGTCAGTTGACATCTAAAAAACAACTGATCCGTTGCTGACGGACTTAAAACAACGGAAATGTGAACCTAGCCTAATTTGCCACAGATTAAAAATTGCTGTCACTGTGCCTTTTTAGGCCATTTAACCACATGCAAAATTGCTTCAGTCACTCCCCTTGCAGTCGTCTGCACTAAAAACTCAGTGTGTGCACATACCCTTAGGCTGCGTGCCCACTGTCAGAGTTTGCAGCGTTTTGGATGCAGAGTGCGTCAGCTGCGTCCAAATTGCTGCATTGTACAGTACAAGCACAGTGGATGGAAATTATAGAAATCTCATGCCCACTGTGCTTCATTTTCCCACAGCGGAAATAGACCTGCTTCCCGAGCCACAGCATGTCAATTCTTTGCTGTGGAGGCGTGAGTGTTCTGCGTAGGGAGAACAGCGAGAGACTGCAGCGGCCCAAACCCTGATCGTGGGCAGCTGCGGTCTAGGACCCTGCAGGTCAGGACCCGCCGACGCATCCAGGATGCAGTGGGCCCTGATCGTCTACACAGACAGCTGTGGTCTCCTGCGGAAGAAACACGCGGCCCTGCAGGTCAGGACTGGCCGATGCATCCAGGACGCAGCAGGTCCTGATTGTGTGCACATGCAGCTGGGGTCTCCTGCGGAAGAGACTCGCGGCCCTGCAGGTCAGGACTTGCCGATGCATCCAGGACACAGCGGGTCCTGATCGTGGGCACGGGACAGCTGTGGTCTCCTGCGGAAGAGACTCGCGTCCCTGCAGGTCAGGACCCACCGACGCATCCAAGACACAGCGGGTCCTGATCATGGGCTTGGAGAGCTGTGGTCTCCTGCGGAAGAGACTCGCGTCCCCGCAGGTCAGGACCCACCGACGCATCCAAGACACAGCGGGTCCTGATCATGGGCATGGACAGCTGTGGTCTCCTGCGGAAGAGACTCGCGTCCCCGCAGGTCAGGACCTGCCGACGCATCCAGGACACAGCGGGTCCTGATCATGGGCATGGACAGCTGTGGTCTCCTGCAGAAGGGACTCCCGACCCCACATCAGGACCCGCCGCGTCCAGGATCGTGCGCACATATCCTTAGGCTTCAGACAAAAGCCTATAGTGCAGGGGGGGGTGTTAGGCGGGAATATGATAGTTCTAAAGCGCTCTTAGGCACACAGTTTTTGTAGACGAAATGGAGCGTAAACTCTATAAATCCTCTCCCAAATCTTCTCAAAATTCTCCAAAATATGGAGAACATGCTCAGTCTCTTGTCGAAAAAGCTCAGGATTCTGTGCACACAACTTTAAAACACACAGTGGCCTGGAGTTTTTAAGAAATGACGTCTACTTTGTAAGAACTTTCAGGCCCTGTGCACACAATGCAGTTTTTGCTGCATTTTTGGGTTCAGTTTGTTGCCCTAAACTGCACGTCTTCTCCTCTTCCAGCAAAGTCTATGAGAATTCAGAAAGGCCTGTGCGCACCTTTTTTTCCTGCAGTTTTGGGTGCAGAAAAAGGCAGCATCATGTCACTTTTTTTGTGTTCTTCCATGGAATTCGTGAAAAAACGCATGGGGAAAAAAAACGCACCAAAACGCTGCCAAAACACATGCGTTTTTTATGCCTTTTTCGGTCAGAGGGTGCGTTTTTTGCTGTAAGAAAAACAAAAAAAAATAAAAAATAAAAAGCTACATGGGAATATGTTGCACAATACGTTTACAATAAAGTTTTAAAATGTTGCAAAATGTGCACAAAAAAACAAAAAAAATACATTTTGTACTCCACTTTGATACTGGAGTACCACTGTAAAAAATTTTCAAAAATAAAAAAAAAAAAAAAAAATAAAATAAGCTAAAAATATCTGGATAAAATGCAATCCAAGCCAAGCGTTCTTGAGGAAACCCCAGGAATAAGGAGGAGGGTAAAGATACTTACAAGCCCTTGAACTTTTCATAGTATAAAAGGTTATGGATAAAGATTACAGTCATTTTCTCAGTAGCTGTTTATACAGTAAAATAATTTAATTTTTTTTTTTTTTTTTTTTTTTTACCAGTTTTTCTTCCTTGGTGCGATTTTTCCTTTCTTCCGTTTTTACTTTGTGGTAATTATAGATTTCTGTAAAATCGCACTTTGCCAGATCTGTAATCACCATCCGCTCCTCCAGAGTCATTTCCTAGAAGAAATAACATACAATTATCTGGAGGAACCGATTAGGTTTAAGACTAAAAACTCCCCTAAGATCCCAAGAGAAGTCTTATAAAAATATAAAATAAAATAAAATGCACAACATTGAAATTGTTAACACCAAGAAGGCAAAAAAATCAGTTCTGGAAATCACAGGATGGATAGAAATTCCGGTATGATCTGGAAATGGCAAAATGGAAACAAAAAATTTCAAAAACTATCCAGTATGGCGTATGAGCCACTTGCAGCCTTGGATGCCATCACTGAGATTATTAATGGAAGTCTTGAGGAAGTTTCTGCAGCTGAATGCATTTGGGCAAATCATCAAGATCCTCTGCTGGCCGAGGAGGTTTATAAATCAATGACATCCCAGATGTTTACAATGGAGGAGAGTCCGGAGACGCCACAGCCATGGGAGGCGAGTCCGGAGACGCCGCAGCCATGGGAGGCGAGTCCGGAGACGCCGCAGCCATGGGAGGCGAGTCCGGAGACGCCGCAGCCATGGGAGGCGAGTCCGGAGACGCCGCAGCCATGGGAGGCGAGTCCGGAGACGCCGCAGCCATGGGAGGCGGGTCCGGAGACGCCGCAGCCATGGGAGGCGGGTCCGGAGACGCCGCAGCCATGGGAGGCGGGTCCGGAGACGCCGCAGCCATGGGAGGCGGGTCCGGAGACGCCGCAGCCATGGGAGGCGGGTCCGGAGACGCCGCAGCCATGGGAGGCGGGTCCGGAGACGCCGCAGCCATGGGAGGCGGGTCCGGAGACGCCGCCGCCATGGGAGGCGGGTCCGGAGACGCCGCCGCCATGGGAGGAGGGTCCGGAGACGCCGCCGCCATGGGAGGAGGGTCCGGAGACGCCGCCGCCATGGGAGGAGGGTCCGGAGACGCCGCCGCCATGGGAGGAGGGTCCGGAGACGCCGCAGCCATGGGAGGAGGGTCCGGAGACGCCGCAGCCATGGGAGGAGGGTCCGGAGACGCCGCAGCCATGGGAGGAGGGTCCGGAGACGCCGCAGCCATGGGAGGAGGGTCCGGAGACGCCGCAGCCATGGGAGGAGGGTCCGGAGACGCCGCAGCCATGGGAGGAGGGTCCGGAGACGCCGCAGCCATGGGAGGAGGGTCCGGAGACGCCGCAGCCATGGGAGGAGGGTCCGGAGACGCCGCAGCCATGGGAGGAGGGTCCGGAGACGCCGCAGCCATGGGAGGAGGGTCCGGAGACGCCGCAGCCATGGGAGGAGGGTCCGGAGACGCCGCAGCCATGGGAGGAGGGTCCGGAGACGCCGCAGCCATGGGAGGAGGGTCCGGAGACGCCGCAGCCATGGGAGGAGGGTCCGGAGACGCCGCAGCCATGGGAGGAGGGTCCGGAGACGCCGCAGCCATGGGAGGAGGGTCCGGAGACGCCGCAGCCATGGGAGGAGGGTCCGGAGACGCCGCAGCCATGGGAGGCGAGTCCGGAGACGCCGCAGCCATGGGAGGCGAGTCCGGAGACGCCGCAGCCATGGGAGGCGAGTCCGGAGGCGCCGCAGCCATGGGAGGCGAGTCCGGAGACGCCGCAGCCATGGGAGGCGAGTCCGGAGACGCCGCAGCCATGGGAGGCGAGTCCGGAGACGCCGCAGCCATGGGAGGCGAGTCCGGAGACGCCGCAGCCATGGGAGGCGAGTCCGGAGACGCCGCAGCCATGGGAGGCGAGTCCGGAGACGCCGCAGCCATGGGAGGCGAGTCCGGAGACGCCGCAGCCATGGGAGGCGAGTCCGGAGACGCCGCAGCCATGGGAGGCGAGTCCGGAGACGCCGCAGCCATGGGAGGCGAGTCCGGAGACGCCGCAGCCATGGGAGGAGAGTCCGGAGACGCCGCAGCCATGGGAGGCGAGTCCGGAGACGCCGCAGCCATGGGAGGCGAGTCCGGAGACGCCGCAGCCATGGGAGGCGAGTCCGGAGACGCCGCAGCCATGGGAGGCGAGTCCGGAGACGCCGCAGCCATGGGAGGCGAGTCCGGAGACGCCGCAGCCATGGGAGGCGAGTCCGGAGACGCCGCAGCCATGGGAGGCGAGTCCGGAGACGCCGCAGCCATGGGAGGCGAGTCCGGAGACGCCGCAGCCATGGGAGGCGAGTCCGGAGACGCCGCAGCCATGGGAGGCGAGTCCGGAGACGCCGCAGCCATGGGAGGCGAGTCCGGAGACGCCGCAGCCATGGGAGGCGAGTCCGGAGACGCCGCAGCCATGGGAGGCGAGTCCGGAGACGCCGCAGCCATGGGAGGAGAGTCCGGAGACGCCGCAGCCATGGGAGGAGAGTCCGGAGACGCCGCAGCCATGGGAGGCAAGGCCAGCAAAGCCGCAGCCATGGGAGGCAAGGACGGAGACGCCGCAGCTATGGGAGGCAAGTCCGGAGATGCCGCAGCCATGGGAGGCAAGTCCGGAGACGCCGCAGCCATGGGAGGCAAGGCCGGAGACGCCGCAGCCATGGGAGGCAAGGCCGGAGACGCCGCAGCCATGGGAGGCAAGTCCGGAGACGCCGCAGCCATGGGAGGCAAGGCCGCCGGCGCCGCAGCCATTGTACCCAATTTAGGCCTTGCAGGCTGCTCACAGTAGGATGAGCAACATGTGTCCTGGCATGGTCGTATTGAAAATCGGTGGCTCCTGCGACACTTTGGAGACACTTAATAAATACCCAAAAAGTAGCACTTAAGAATTTTACTCAATTCCACCCCCCACCACCAGGACTCTTTTGGAAGAAAGATCAACTACTTGTCTGTACAACAAACCTCAATATTTCACCGCTATGCCCCCTCCTTGACGCCGATGAAGTCATGTGTGTGGCAGCTGAAGAAAAATCCACTTGCTACATTCATGTGTCGACTGCTCCATTAATTCGCCTCGCACTCTTTTCCATTTCTTAATCAATTGGCCCTAACAATAGTCATTGGCTCTGAATTATAATCTCATTATGGCCAAGCCAAGAGGAATAATGTGAAATAAATGGAATTGTGCACCCTTTAAAACCTTCATAGGAGGACAGGACCTTTGACTGAGCGGGTCTGATCTCCGCTTATGATTTTTAATTGTTCCGATTTTCTCGGGCTCTTGGATTTTCGCAGTTTTTTTCTTCCTCGCCAGTCGTCTGTTAATTTCCTTTGTCAATACCAATTAATGCCAATTTATCACATCCAAGCGCTTTGCATGGAGTCATAATTTAGGCATAACTAGGAAGATGCAGACATTTATTAGCAATTCTGAACTTTATTGTTTTTATGACTTTTTAAAGTCGTGACTGATCCTATTAGAGTTGCTTTTTTGCACACCACTGCTGCATAAGTAGGCGATTCAATTAGATCGGGGTCGAACTGCAATACCAGACATGTCCGACAGATCGGAGTGGTGCTTTTTCTGGGAAGATTCAACCAAAAAAAACCCTCTTTCAAATACTGGACAGGTATTTTTAAAGAATTTCCCTATTAATACCTCTGTTTGTTGCATTCACTGTAGGGATAGCTGCTGGAGGAGGGATAGCTTTGGATTATAGGCATATAGGCAGGGATTAGAGCCTTACATTCCTTAGTGCTGCAACCTAAAATTAGGGCTAGATCTAGTCTATTTCCTTTTAATACCTCTGTTTTCTGCATTCATTGTAAGGTTAGCTGCTGGAGGAGGGATAGCTGTGGATTATAGGCAAATAAGCAGGGATTAGAGATTTACAGTCCTTAGTGCTGCACCCTAAAATTAGGGCTAGACCTAGTCTATTTCCTATTAATACCTCTGTTTTCTGCATTCATTGTAGGGTTAGCTGCTGGAGGAGGGATAGCTGTGGATTATAGGCATATAGGCAGGGATTAGAGCCTTACAGTCCTTGCTGCTGCAACCTAAAACCAAACATCCCTTGTCAGGGCTACATCTATTCTGTTTCCTATTAATACAGTTAGGTCCAGAAATATTTGGACAGTGACACAAGTTTTGTTATTTTAGCTGTTTACAAAAACATGTTCAGAAATACAATTCTATATATATATAATATGGGCTGAAAGTGCACACTCCCAGCTGCAATATGAGAGTTTTCACATCCAAATCGAAGAAAGGGTTTAGGAATCATAGCTCTGTAATGCATAGCCTCCTCTTTTTCAAGGGACCAAAAGTAATTGGACAAGGGACTCTAAGGGCTGCAATTAACTCTGAAGGCGTCTCCCTCGTTAACCTGTAATCAATGAAGTAGTTAAAAGGTCTGGGGTTGATTACAGGTGTGTGGTTTTGCATTTGGAAGCTGTTGCTGTGACCAGACAACATGCGGTCTAAGGAACTCTCAATTGAGGTGAAGCAGAACATCCTGAGGCTGAAAAAAAAGAAAAAATCCATCAGAGAGATAGCAGACATGCTTGGAGTAGCAAAATCAACAGTCGGGTACATTCTGAGAAAAAAGGAATTGACTGGTGAGCTTGGGAACTCAAAAAGGCCTGGGCGTCCACGGATGACAACAGTGGTGGATGATCGCCGCATACTTTCTTTGGTGAAGAAGAACCCGTTCACAACATCAACTGAAGTCCAGAACACTCTCAGTGAAGTAGGTGTATCTGTATCTAAGTCAACAGTAAAGAGAAGACTCCATGAAAGTAAATACAAAGGGTTCACATCTAGATGCAAACCATTCATCAATTCCAAAAATAGACAGGCCAGAGTTACATTTGCTGAAAAACACCTCATGAAGCCAGCTCAGTTCTGGAAAAGTATTCTATGGACAGATGAGACAAAGATCAACCTGTACCAGAATGATGGGAAGAAAAAAGTTTGGAGAAGAAAGGGAACGGCACATGATCCAAGGCACACCACATCCTCTGTAAAACATGGTGGAGGCAACGTGATGGCATGGGCATGCATGGCTTTCAATGGCACTGGGTCACTTGTGTTTATTGATGACGTAACAGCTGACAAGAGTAGCCGGATGAATTCTGAAGTGTACCGGGATATACTTTCAGCCCAGATTCAGCCAAATGCCGCAAAGTTGATCGGACGGCGCTTCATAGTACAGATGGACAATGACCCAAAGCATACAGCCAAAGCTACCCAGGAGTTCATGAGTGCAAAAAAGTGGAACATTCTGCAATGGCCAAGTCAATCACCAGATCTTAACCCAATTGAGCATGCATTTCACTTGCTCAAATCCAGACTTAAGACGGAAAGACCCACAAACAAGCAAGACCTGAAGGCTGCGGCTGTAAAAGCCTGGAAAAGCATTAAGAAGGAGGAAACCCAGCGTTTGGTGATGTCCATGGGTTCCAGACTTAAGGCAGTGATTGCCTCCAAAGGATTCGCAACAAAATATTGAAAATAAAAATATTTTGTTTGGGTTTGGTTTATTTGTCCAATTACTTTTGACCTCCTAAAATGTGGAGTGTTTGTAAAGAAATGTGACAATTCCTACAATTTCTATCAGATATTTTTGTTCAAACCTTCAAATTAAACGTTACAATCTGCACTTGAATTCTGTTGTAGAGGTTTCATTTCAAATCCAATGTGGTGGCATGCAGAGCCCAACTCGCCAAAATTGTGTCACTGTCCAAATATTTCTAGAGCTAAACTGTATATCTCTATTTTCTACATTCACTGTAGGGATAGCTGCTGGAGGGATAGCTTTGGATTATAGGCAAATAAGCAGGGATTAGAGCCTTACAGTGCTTGCTGCTGCAACCTAAAACCAAACATTCCTTTATCAGGGCTACATCTATTCTATTCCCAATTAATACTGCTGTTAGCTGCATTCACTGTAGGGATAGCTGCTAGAGGAGGGATAACTTTGGATTATAGCCATATAGGCAGGGATTAGAGTCTTACAGAACTTGTTGCTACATCCTAAAGTTAGGGCTAGATTTATTTTATTTCCTATTAATACAGCTGTTGGCTGCATTCACTGTAGGTTTAGCTGCTGGAAGAGGGATAGCTTTGGATTATATACATAGGAGGTAAGGATTACAGCCTTACAGTCCTTGCTGCTGTACCCTAAAACTAAAAGTCCCTTGTCAGGGATCCATTCTATTCCCTAATAATACAGGAAAATATAATCTACCTAATTTAATACGCACAAGGGGTGTGGTAAGGGATGGGGAAGTGTACATCCCACTGATTCGATGCATGCAGAGACAGAGACCATGCGCCAAGGCAAACTAGGCTTGATTTGGGACCACAAAAATCATCATCTAGACCTAGCTTCTTGTCCCATTTTGGAGGGGGGCGCAGGACACCAATCTTGAAGCCAGAAAAATGCTTCCAGTATGTTTACCAGCACCACCCTATCTTCCAATTGGTCCAGTCTCACTAGCCAAGAGTCTTGACCATATAATACTCACCCTGATTACCATTTCTCCCACCATGGCAGAGTCCCAGGAGACAAGTGATCCCATACTCTAACACTCTGAGCAGCTCTTTACACTCCCATTTATTGATTCTGGCCTCTCACCCTGCACGGTTTAAGAGGGACACGAGGAGATCATGTGTAGTGATGCCCAAATATTTGAGCAGTCACTATCAGAAGAAGATGAGGGTGGGGGAATGGTAATTATTGTCTCGATGTAGATGATTATGAGACATCAAGTGATGTTAAGTCAACAAGTCAGGAGGACCAGAGTGTGGAAACGGAAGACGAGGTGGCGGACGATGAAGTTACTGACCCAACCTGGGAAGGTGCCATGCGGAGCACAGACAGGAGCTCAGAGGGGGAAGTAGCCGCAGCACTACAACAGGCAATATGAGGCACTGGGGTGACCAGAGGGAGAAGGATGGTAACTGTTCCCCATAGCATTAATTTGCGGCAAGTTCCCACGCCAAGGGGTACCTGTTTCTCAGTCTAGCGCTTATTTTCAAGAAAGTACAGATGAAAAAAGAAAGGTAATTTGTAACCTGTTCAATAAATGGAAACCTAAAAAGCTCCGAGTGTCCATGTGAGGGATCACTTTTCTCCTGAGCCTCGGCATGGTGGGGAGGGAGGAGAATCAGGGTGAGGATTATGTGGTCCAGACTCTTGACTAGTGAGACTGGACAGTATGGAAAACAGGGTGGTGCTGGTAAACATACTGGAAGCATGATCTGCCATCCAACCGACTACCTGTTCGTGCTGTTTTGGCTTCAAGAGTGGTGTGCCGTGCCCCTATGAAAAGTGGGACAGTAAGGTAGGTCTTCTGGACAAGTGTGTTTCTTGTGCTCCCGCATCAGGTAGAGTTACCTGGCCGTCGGCCTCGACTTCTGCCTGCACCATCAGCAGCACTCCTTGTACATTTTAATTTTGGGAGATACCTTATATGCCTGCAAACTTCCAGGTATTAGTATGGGAAAAGAAAATATGTAGCACTGAAAAGGACTTCTGTATTTAGGTTGCAATAGTATACCTATAGAAGGACTGCAAGGCAATAATCTCTGCCTATATGCCTCTAATCCAAAAGCTATCCCTCCTCCACCAGCTATCCCTGCACTGAATGCAGGTAACAGCAGTTTCACTAGTGAAATGACAGTATGACTGTCGCGGGCGGGGAGGAGGCCGCTGCGCTCTCGCTAACGCTCGGGTCCAGCGCTGCTGCTGCTCGGTGGCCCGGACCGGGGACTCGAGCGGCGCTCCTCGCCCGTGAGTGAAAAGGGGATAGTTTTTGGGGTTTGGGTAGTCTGTCCGTGACGCCACCCACGGTTTGTGGTGAGGTTGGGACACCACCGCTGCTCTGGACGGGGATCCCGGGAGTGATGACAGGGAGCAGCCGAGATGTTTCTCTCCCCTCCGTGGGTAGGGGATTTTGGTGGTCCCGGGGCCAGGTGAGGGTGACTGGAACGTGGATGGCGGGGTTTGGGTGAGGTGCAGGGTCGCGGGGGCAGCGTGGTGCCAGACGGCACG
Organism: Anomaloglossus baeobatrachus; assembly: GCF_048569485.1. NCBI lineage: Eukaryota > Metazoa > Chordata > Amphibia > Anura > Aromobatidae > Anomaloglossus > Anomaloglossus baeobatrachus. The sequence continues at coordinate 194,817,757 of NC_134362.1, read as the reverse complement.
GTGGTACTCACTCAGCCAATAACGTATACGGAGTCTCTGGTAAAACAAACGGCTGGATGGACGGGTCCCGCAGCCAGCCGCGGTGGTCACTCCCGGTAGGTTGGCGGTGACTGCCTTTCCCTGCACCTGTAGTGTGTTTTCGGCCCCGATGGCTTCCCACCGGTAACCCGCTCCCCAACGTGGATAGATGCCGAGGGAGCCCCTTTTGCCTGCAGGCTCTGGCCCTGGGAACTGTAGCCTTGGCGGTGACTGTATTTCCCTTCACGGTTGAGCGGTTGCCTTCAATCAGGTCTTAGCGACTGGAACCTCCGGGGTTTCCCAGCAGCAAACATATTTGACCGGTTTTAACGGCGACTCCAAGCCTGGTCGGGGTCCGCAGGCCCTGCCGGATGGTGGTGGCTTCTCTTCGCTCCCCGGTTCGGTACCGGCGGGCCACCGCCCGTCCTCGGTCCTACGGTTCCGTGTCGATCGGCCCCTCCTGCAGACGGTCACCACCATCTGCCAACCTTTCTGTATGTGCCCGGGCCACGTACCCGGACACGGTCAGTCTGCTCCTCTCCTACCACTTAAGGTACCGTCACACATAACGAGATCGCTAGCGAGATCGCAGCTGAGTCACGGTTTCCGTGACGCAGTAGCGATCCAGTTAGCAATCTCGTTATGTGTGAGACCTACCAGCGATCAGGCCCCTGCTGTGAGGACGCCGGTCGTTGCAGAATGGTCCAGGCCATTTTCTTCAAAGGCGACGTCCTGCTGGGCAGGACACATCGCTGTGTGTGACACTGTGTGACAGGGTCACAGTGACTGCTGAGATCGTTATACAGGTCGCTACTGCCACCTGTATTGTTCCTGCATCGGTGTAAAGTAAGATCTGACTGTGACATCTCACCTGCGACCTCCCAGCGACTTACCTGCGATCCCCATCAGGTCACATCGTTTTCGGGATCGCTGGTAAGTCGTTGTGTGTGACTGGGCCTTTACTCCTTCCACTTCTCTCCCTAACTACACTCTAGCTCTGCCCGAGCTTAACTGACTTCCTTTCCCGCCTCCAGGACTGTGAACTCCTCGGTGGGTGGGGCCAACCGCCTGGCTCCACCCCACCTGGTGTGGACATCAGCCCCTGAAGAGAGGAAACAAGGATTTGTGTGTGACTTATGTGCCTAACCGGGGTGTGGGGTGTGTTGTTGCAGTACCTGTGACGTCCTGGCTTGTCCAGGGCGCCACATGAGCATCCCGATGCTCGATCGAGTAAGGAGTGTACCTGATCATCACGATGCTCGAGCGAGTAATGAGCATGTGACGTCCCTGGACTATCGGGTAATCACAGGGTATTGCACAATCTGCCCTCCCATGTAGTATCCAACTCCTTCTTGGTTCTGGGTCCCTAACTATATGGTGTTGCCTGCATCAGCTAATCAAATCCTAGATACACTCTGCACCACACCCACCAAACACCAGTGGACGGCTTGAGTGGAATAGAGTCGCCCACCTGGGGGGGTTGGAGAGGAGAAGTCAGGAGTGTCTAGAGGAGAGAGTCGGGTCGGAGAAGTGAAAGTGAGACGAGGTCAGGAGCAGGGCTCCTGGGAAGCAATCTAGGTGGTAGACGGTGGTCTGGACCTAGAGGAGCTGGATCCCCGGTCACAGGGGATCATGGCAAGGGGCACGGATCTGTTGAGGACAGCCGGCGGCCTTGCACCATCACCGGGCTGGGACCAAGGCACGACGGGGTACGTGGACCCTAGGTCAGGGAGTAGCGTCAGGCAACCCGATAATTTACCCGAGGAGAACGGAATCTTCAAGAGCCATTCCCACCCGCTCCAAAATTGGGACATTAGCGCAATGAGGGGGATAGGACTTTCCAATTCAAAACGGTCCAGAAAATCCCAAGCGTGAAACCTGAGAGCAAGCTCCCACACTTAGCCATAGTGGGGAGCGGGACCCGGCAAGTTTCACACTACCGGGACCACCAAAGAAGTAAACTTAGTGCCAGGAGGCAGGTCACAGATCACCAAGTAGCACCATCGGGGACGGGACCCGAACTAAGCTCCCTTCAGTGGCAGCGGTGTCCAGAGACTTGTTTGACCAGTTGTCGGTGTCAGCTTAATGGACTGAGTGAGTACCACAGTGACCCCTTGCATCCAACGGCACTCGGCACTCCCCTACCAACACCGAGCCCCGGGGTATTCTCCCCCTACCCGTGGAGGGTCAACACCTGGCTGCCCAATTCCATAATCCCCGGGTACTTGCAACTGCAGCGGTGGTACTTTTAATTACCACATACCACGGGTGGCGTCACGAACTCGCTAAATTCCCTTGTAAATACCCCCCTTCATTTCAGTGGCCGCATGACCCATTGAGTAACGAGTGTACCCGAGCATCCCGATGCTCCATCGAGTAACGAGCTCACCCGAGCATCCCGATGCTCCATCGAGTAACGAGCTCACCCGAGCATCCCGATGCTCCATCGAGTAACAAGCTCACCTGAGCATCCCCGGTGCTCCATCGAGTAAGGAGCTCACCTGAGCATCCCGGTGCTCCATCGAGTATTGAGCTCACCTGAGCATCCCGGTGCTCCATCAAGTAATGAGCGTACCTGAGCATCCCGGTGCTCCATCGAGTAACAAGCGTACCCGAGCATCCCGATGCTCCATCGAGTAACGAGCGTACCTGAGCATCCCGGTGCTCCATCGAGTAATGAGCTCACGAGTAATCAGCTCACCTGAGCATCCCAATGCTCCATCGAGTAACGAGCTCACCCGAGCATCCCGATGCTCCATCGAGTAACGAGCGTCCCTGAGCATCCCGGTGCTACATCGAGTAATGAGCTCACCTGAGCATCCCGAAGTTCCATCGAGTAACGAGCGTACCCGAGCATCCCGATGCTCCATCGAGTAACGAACGTACCTGAGCATCCCGAAGTTCCATCGAGTAACGAGCATACCCGAGCATCCCGATGCTCCATCGAGTAACGAGCGTACCCGAGCATCCCGATGCTCCATCGAGTAACGAGCGTACCCGAGCATCCCGATGCTCCATCGAGTAACGAGCGTACCCGAGCATCCCGAAGCTCCATCGAGTAACGAGCGTACCCGAGCATCCCGAAGCTCCATCGAGTAATGAGCTCACGAGTAATGAGCTCACCTGAGCATCCCGATGCTCCATCGAGTAACGAGCTCACCCGAGCATCCCGATGCTCCATCGAGTAACAAGCTCACCTGAGCATCCCGGTGCTCCATCGAGTAATGAGCTCACCTGAGCATCCCGGTGCTCCATCGAGTAAAGAGCTCACCTGAGCATCCCGGTGCTCCATCAAGTAATGAGCGTACCTGAGCATCCCGGTGCTCCATCGAGTAACGAACGTACCTGAGCATCCCGAAGTTCCATCGAGTAACGAGCGTACCTAAGCATCCCTTTGCGCGATCCTTTTTTTTTTTTTTTTTTTTTTAAAAAGCAAAAATAAAATGCTCCAAAAACACTTGACATCCTTCGGACCCTCGCCATTACTGGTCAGTTTGCACCACCATTACCGTCCACTAGAAGACGCTCTTGGCAATGACTTCCTTCCTCGCTCTTGTAGGGCATCCTGAAGTCTCAAAAAATATGGAAAGCAGTGAAAATTAACAAAACCCCAAGAAGCAAGAAACATGGGGAGAATTTGTGTTGTACAGGTAGATTTTAATGTATTCCGAAAGGCTTTACTGAGGGGAACAAGCTGTGATAAGAGGATTGCGCTGCGCACGGACCGCATGTTCTCCGCCACGTCCGTCCATAACGATTTAGCTGCCTTTAATCTTTAAAAAGGCTTTTGCTTTTTTAGAAATCCCGCTGTTTAAACAATCGCTCTTCAGTGGTCTTTAAACAGGTTGACCTATAAATATGTGAATCGGTGTGGCCGGCGCCCGTGCTGCGCTGTAAAGAAGGTTTAGGTAGGGATTAAGTGATCAGAAGGGGCCCTGACAATACCTGGAGACAACACTTAACTCCATAGGGTAAATCTTGTAAAGCCGTGAGTGCGCGCGGGACACAACCATCCATGAAGGACCTTCAGTTGTGAGAAAGTTGTGGAGAAAACTTTCAAGACGATATTTGTCACGTCTCCGTTATAGAGCAAGAGGAGCGGAGCAGATTGATATATCACTTTGTAGGAAAAGATTCAGGAGGACTTGGGTTTTATTCGTTTAAACTTATGCTCATTGTCAGTTTAAGAATCCGGTGGGCGGGTGTAATACACTGGGTGACTCCGCCCTCTGGACTATAAGCTTAAAGAATACATGTATGCTAATTTCTAATCCCCACAAAACTTTTTTCAGTCTGTTCAGCTCCTCTTGACCTCAGTGTGTTCGAACGCAAGGTAGAGCGTGAGGAAGAGAATTGGGCACCTCTCTAAGCTCCGGCTCTCATGCCAGGAGCCAGCGTCAAGGCGTATCTCTTATTGCTGGGTCCCTACTCTCAGTACGGCTGTCTCCCGCCTCTGCTCTGAAATCTTCCTCATCTGGTTTGTTGGCTTGTTCTTCCAAAAGCTCTTGGGTACAATATACTGGGCCGGTCTCCTTCGATTTCCCTTATCGGCTGGGTTTCTATACAATGGTCAGTTGCAGAGGTAATCTCTCCCTTATGTCACTCCTGTTTATCTTTTTTCGGTCCAGTCTTCTGGCATTTCAGTGAGGTTTACTCTCTCTCCATAGTCTTCACCATATCCTCACCTAGCAGACCTCTGCTCCTCTCTAACCTCCATCTACAGATCTCATACTAGCAGCCAGCGTCAAGGCGTATCTCTCATTGCTGGGTCCGTACTCGCAATACGGTAGTCTCCCACCCCTGCTCTGTAATCTTCCTTATCTGGCTTTGTTGGCTTGTACTAGCCCTCCTAGCCCATCTACTCACTTGGGTACGATCTATTGGGCCAGTCGCCTTCGAGTTCCCTTATTGGCTGGGCTTCTATACCAGGGTCAGTCACAGAGGTAATCTCCCCTATGTCATTCCTGTTTACCTTCCTTCGGTCCAGTCTTCTGGCTTTTCAGTGAGGTCTACCATCTCTCTATAGTCTTCACCATATCCTCACCCAGGAGACCTCTGCACCTCTCTAACCTCCATCTCCGGCTCTTCTATTAGCAGCCAGCGTCAAGGCGTATCTTATTGCTGGGTCCAGTGGCGTAGCTACCACGGTCGTGATCGCGACCGGGCCCGGGAGGCCAGGGGCCCGGCGGCCGCCAGGCAGATCAGCAGCCAGCTCCTGTCAGTGTGAGAGGAGCCGCGCTGATCTGTCACAGACCACGCGGCCTCTACTTGACCCGCTGCCGCCGCTGACACCGGGCCCCCCTGCCCCCTGGTGTCAGCGGCTGCGGCGTCTCCCCCGTCACCGCGCACAGTAATGATGAAGCCGGCCGCGCTATGCATCACCATTCTTCCCCTGTGCGGTGACGTCACTCCCGAGCGACTGCTGTGCTGAGTGCACAGAGTGCAGGACGGGAGGATGCCGACCGCAGCACCGGGAGAACGAGCAGCGGGGAGGACAGCAGCGGTGGAAGGAAGAGATAAGGTGAGAATTTTTTTTTTCTTTTTCTAATATAAGTGAGTAAACGGTGGCCAGAGGCTTGGGAAGGCAGTTCTGGGGAAGCTGCATTATTATACATGGAGGCCTGGAGAGGCTGCTTTATACATGGAGGTCTGAGGAGGCTGCATTATATATGGAGGCCTGGAGAGGCTGCTTTCTACATGGAGGTCTGAGGATGTTGCTTTATACATGGAGGTCTGGGGAGGCTGATTATACATGGACGTCTGGGGAGGCTGCATTATTATACATGGAGGTCTGGGGAGGCTGCATTATTATACATGGAGGTCTGGGGAGGCAGCATTATTATACATGGAGGTCTGGGGAGGCTGCATTATTATACATGGAGGTCTGGGGAGGCTGCATTATTATACATGGAGGTCTGGGGAGGCTGCATTATTATACATGGAGGTCTGGGGAGGCTGCATTATTATACATGGAGGTCTGGGGAGGCTGCATTATTATACATGGAGGTCTGGGGAGGCTGCATTATTATACATGGAGGTCTGGGGAGGCTGCATTATTATACATGGAGGTCTGTGGAGGCTGCATTATTATACATGGAGGCCTGGAGAGGCTGCATTATACAGGGAGGCCTGGACAGGCTGCATTATACAGGGAGGCCTGGAGATACTGCATTATACATGGAGGCCTGGAGATACTGCATTATACGTGGAGGCCTGGAGATACTGCATTATACATGGAGGCCAGAGGAGGCTGGGTGCATTGTTATACATGGAGGCCTGGAGAGGCTGGCTCATACATTATACATGGGGGCCTGAGGAGGCTGACTGCATTATTATACATGGAGGCCTGGAGAGGCTGGCTGCATTATTATATATGGAGGTCTGGGGGGCTGCATAATACAAAATGAAGGACACCTTATAAATGGAATATGGGGCTGCATAATGCAATATGAAATTTTATGGGGTTGCGTTATAATACATATAGGATTATGGGGGCTACATCATAATATATGGAGGACTATGGAGGCTACCTTATACATGGACTATGGGGGTGCATTATAAAACATTGGGGACTATGTGGTGCAGTATAATATATGGAGAACTATGGGGTGAATTATACTACGTAGAGAACTATGAGAAATTCATGATAATAATTAAAGGGCTACTTTATACATGGAGGATTATGGGGGTGCATTATAATATATGGAGGACTATGTGGTGCAGTATTATATATTGAGTACTATGGGGTGAATTATAATACATGGAGGACTATGGAAGGGTATTATAATATATGAAGGGTTATGTGGGACCCTTCATACTATTTGGAAGGCTGCTATGTGGGTGCCATTATTGTATTTGGAGAACTATATACAAGGGGGGACAAAGATACAAGCAGGGGATGGGAACGTTTTGTGCTGAGGGAAAAAGGCTCTTTTCCCTCAGCACCCAGCTTTCCCATGCTCTGCTGTACATTTCTCAGCACCCAGCTTTCCCATGCTCTGCTATACATCTTCTCAGCACCCAGCTTTCCCATGCTCTGCTATACATCTTTCCCTCAGCACCCAGCTTTCCCATGCTCTGCTATACATCATTTCTCAGCACCCAGCTTTCCCATGCTCTGCTATACATCATTTCTCAGCACCCAGCTTTCCCATGTTCTGATATGGGAAAGCTGGGTGCTGAGGGAAAGATATATAGCAGCGCATGGGGAAGCAGTGTGCCGAGGACAAGATGGATATCAGAACATAGGAAAGCTGTGTGCTGATAGAGGGATTTCAGATAATGGGAAAGGTGGGTGCTGTGGGTAAGAGCCAAGAGTCAGCATCATTATCCCGTACCCCAAGTGTCTGTGTACGTGGAGGGGGGGCCCAGGTCTGAACTTTGCACCGGGGCCCATCAAACTCTAGTTACGCCACTGGCTGGGTCCATACTCACAATAGGGTACTCTCCCACCCCTGCCCTGCAATCGTCCTCATCTGGCTTTGTTGGTTTGTACTTGTTAATTTCCCTTATCGGCTGGGCTACCATACCAGGGTCAGTCACAGAGGTAATCTCCCCTATGTCACTCCTGTTTACCTTTCTTCAGTCCAGTCTTCTGGCTTTTCAGTGAGGTCTACTATCTCTCCATAGTCTTTCCCCATATCCTAATTAAGGAGATCTCTGCACCTCTCTAACCTCCATCTCCGGCTCTTATATTAGCAGCCAGCATCAAGGCGTATCTCTCATTGCTGGTTCCGTGCTTGCAATTCAGTCATTGCCCACCCGTGCACTACAATCGTCCTCATCTGACTTTGTTGGCTTCTGTTTATCCTCCTTCCAAAACCTCTTGGGTACAATCTACTGGGCCGGTCTCCTTCGATTTCCCTTATCGGCTGGGTTTCTATACCAGGGTCATACACAGAGGTAATCTCCCCTATGTCACTCCTGATTACCTTCTTTCGGTTCACTTTTCTGGCTTTTCAGTGAGGTCTACTATATCTCCATAGTCTTCACCATACCCTCTCCCAGGAGACCTCTGCACCACTCCAACTTCCATCTCTGGCTCTCATACTAGCAGCCAGCATCAAGGCGTATCTTTTTTGCTGGGTCTGTACTTCCAATATAGTCATTTCCCACCCCTGCCCTGCAAGAGTCCTAATCTGACTTTGTTGGCTTGTACTTGCCCTCCTAACCCATCTACTCACTTGGGTATGATCTATTGGGTCGTTCTTCGATTTCCCTCATTGGTTGGGCTTCTATACCAAGGTCAGTAACAGAGGTAATCTCCCCAATGTCATTGCAGTTTACCTTCTTTCGGTCCAGCCTTCTGTTTTTTCAGTGAGCTCTACCATCTCTCCATAGTATTCACCATACCCTCACCCAGGAGACCTCTGCACCTCTCTAACCTCCATCTCCAGCTTTCATACTAGCAGCCATCATCAAGGCGTATCTCTTATTGCTGTGTCCGTACTCTCAATACGGTCGTCACCCACCCCTGCCCTGCAATTGTGCTCATCTGGCTTTGTTGGCTTGTACGTTTCCTCTTTCGAAAAGCTCTTTGGTACAATCTATTGGGCTGGACTCCTTCGATTTCTCTTTATCGGCTGGGCTTCCATGCCAGGGTCAGTCCCAGAGGTAATCTCTCCTATGTCACTTCTGTTTAGCATATATGCTCTCTGCAACTGTCCCAGAGTGGCTTGAAACCAATCCCTATATAACTTAATGTTGTACGCTTCCAGCCCAGACTCTAATCAATCATCAACGTACTTAACCTGTCATGCGGTGTTCACGTCCAGACTCTTTAGGTGTCATGGCGGCGTCAGTCTGTTCACACTGCAGAGCCTTACCAGTAACCTGATGTCTCCTAATTGCTCAATCAGAGCAGAGCGTCGGCTGTTTCATGTGCTGTGTTCCTCAGTCCTGCAGGAGTTAATTCCTACTAAACTGGGGAACTCTCAGGTTGGTAATTACCAATAACAGCCATCTCCTCCCTATACAAGATTCTGGACCTAGCTACTCAGCGCCGATTATTGCTTCAGCTTAGCTCCAGCGCTCCCAGTCTTCGTGGTGATCCTGTTTATGGGGATCTGTGTTGAGATTTTGAGTGGTGTGAGAGTTTCCCTGTTGTGCGGTTACTTCCTTCCCTTTTCTTTATTCCCCTGTGGGATGGTGGCATATGGGGGTTGTGTATAATTTTGTGTAGGTTCGTATTTTAGGTGAGGTGTTCTGTCCATTCTGTATACATTTTCCTGTTTGCCTGTTAATCCTTCCCCTGCCAGGCTTTTGTCCCTAGGTCTGGGGGATGGGGGCCTGAGATCCACCTAAACTCTGTTTACCTGGGAGATTCTGGAGTCTGTCTGAACTTCAAGGGACAAGGAAGAAAATTGAGCCTCTGGGGAAGAAGCTGCAGCTACAGGCAGCACCCCAGAGAGCCATTGAGAAACCCCAATTTCCTGGAAAAGGACTGCTGGAGGAGTGTGACTGATCCCCTGGATATTTATCCCATTACTGGACTACTTTACCCTCTGTGTGGTGGTTTTTATGGACTGTATGAAATAAATGCTCTTTGGATTGTTCAAGCATCTCTCGCTCTGTGGATTGTGTGATAATCGGAGAAGGAACCCGTGACACCCTGTACACATTGTCTCACCTTTGTGTTTGAGTGCCTTGTATATGAGTTTTCATTCTCCCTTCTCCATGTAGTTTCTATGGGGATTTGTTATTGTGTTTTCCGGCCTGCCCCAAGGGTGGGGAAGAGGGGGAGTAAGATCAGGGCTCGGACAGGAGTTAGGGTCACGGTGGTGGCTCGGACCTAGCTACCATTAATCCTACCTGCGAGATAAGGGACAGCGCAGTGACCCATCCTGTGATTACATACCCCATGACACTACCCCTTACTAACTGGCCTGCTGCCATGTTGGCTTAACTCTGCAAGACAAACAGCTCAATAATGAAGAGCAAGAGACATCAAGAAATTAACAAGGGCACTAAACCATAAAAAAGGAGGCTGGGTCAACGAAAAAGCGTCAACATGGCGGAAGGCGGCAAATATGCAAAATTACCAATGGGAGCAATTAGTTTTTGGTAACAGGGTGACTTGAGACAGTGAAAAAGTGGAGATGCACAAACGAAAGAAAGAGCAGGGCGATCGGAGACATTTTTATCTCATCCTCCCTTCCGATACGTTCTGACATATGTTTTCCCATAAAAGCAGCGATAATGCAACCTGCTCCGTTCATCCTTTATAATGATTACTTGCAGCGTTACGAAACTTCATAATTACGTAAAAAAGGCAAAAGCAGCGAGATCTATGTGTGCGGAGTCAGGAGCTCGGAGACTCTGGTGGCCTGGCGGAGATGAGCAGCATAAATCGTCTTGTGCGCACCATTTTATGATTTCCCAAGGAAAACCGAGCCGCGACGTCTGCAAATACAAATCTTCCACTTTGTACCAAACATTCCCGCGGCTGACAGAGGAAAAAAATAAATAAAAATGAAAAAGTTTGTGTATTTGTGTTGAACACTGGTTTTGTGCCAGAGGTGATCGGCTGCCGCATCTGAAGGTCCAGCTCCGGGTCTCTACGGAGCTAACCTCAATCACATTCTCCTGAACGCAGCTGGCCACATTACTCTCAAGAGTGATGGCTCCCGGTCAGCCGGACCAGAGGTCATTAGTGTTTTGCCAATACCTGGACTCAAATTTGAATTGGCGCCACAATGAGAATGACTGTGGCAGCAAAAACACCTGATGAGCGCTGCAGACGAGGGAGCGTCAGACAAAACGAAGCAATATGCGGCACAGCAGAAAACTATTTACTGGGCCCAGCGAGGAACTGGTGAAAAATGTAATTCAGTTTTCTTTTTAAGGCATACAGAACAAATTTCAGAAATAACCCCAAAACGTTGTGATTATTTGCAGTAAAGGGCTCATTGTTGTACTCCATGGGCCCCGTTGTGCCTGGGTTTCGCCAAGAGCTGATAACCGAAAACAGCCTAGTTTTATATGGGAACCAAGCACCCAAAACCAGTCCCCTCTTCTATACATGCCTCCTACATTTGCTTTGGTGCCTTTTGGTATTTGCTCCATTGCTGTTAATCCCTGGGAGGTGGCTGCATGTGGCAGCTATGCCAAACTCCACCACAAAGGCTGGTTGAGTTTTATATGGATACCATGCACCCAAAACAAGTCCTCTCGTCTTCCATACATGCCTTTAAATTTTCTGCTTTGGTGCCTTTTGGGAATTGCTCGGTTACTGTTGATCCCTGGGAAGCGACTGCATGTGGCAGCTGTGCCAAACTCCGCCATGAAAGCTGGGTAAGTATTATATGGGAACCAAGCACCCAAAACAAGCCTTCTTCTATACATGCCTCCTACATTTTGATTTGGTGCCTTTTGGGATTTGCCCCCATTGCTGCTGATCCCTGGAAGGCTGCTGCATGTGGCAGCTATGCCAAACTCCGCCATGAAAGCTGGTTAAGTTTTATCTGGGTACCATGCACCCAAAACAAGTTCTCATCTTCCATACATGCCTTTTAACTTTCTGCTTTGGTGCCTTTTAGGAATTAACCTCATTGCTGTTGATCCCTTTAGTGCCTTTTGGTATTTTCACCATTGCGGTTGATCACTGGGAGGCTGCTGCATGTGGCAGCTGTGCCAAACTCTGCCAGGAAAGCTGGCTGAGTTTTCTATGGGAACCAAGAACCCAAAACAAGTCCTTTTTTCTTCCATACATGCCTATCTTTTTGCTTTGGTGCCTTTTAGCATTTGTGCCATTACTGTTGATCCCTGGGAGGCTGCTGCATGTGGCAGCTATGCCAAACTCCATAAAAGCTGGTTGAGTTTTATATGGGAATCATGCACCCAAAACAAGTCCTCATCTTCCATGTATACCTTTTAACTTTCCGCTTTGGTGACAATTGGCATTTGGTCCACTGCTTATGTGACGCCCCTGGACTATCAGGTCATCACTGGGTACCTTCCGTGCAGTATTCGGCCTCCCTCTTGGTTCTGGGTCCCTATCTAAATGGTGTTGCTTCCAACAGCAAATCAAATCCTAGATACACCCTGCACCACACCCACCAGGCACACCAGTGGACGGCTTGAGTGGAATAGAGTCGCCCACCTGGGGGGGGGGGTTGGGGAGGGGATGTGAGGAGTGTAGTTAGTCGGTCAGACAGTTGAAGGAGAGATGTTGGGAAGTAGCCCTCGGGCTGTGAGGAGCTCAGAGGAAGTCGTGAGTGGTGACTCCTGATGGAACTGCCTAAATTGCAGACTGTGGTCTGGGCCTAGAGGAGTCAGACCTCCGGTCACAGGGGATCGTGGCAGGGTGCCTGGACCTGTCGAGGAGGCCAGTCGGCAGCCTAGCACAATCACTGGTCCGGGACTGAAGGCACAACGGGGTACACGGACCCTAGGTCGGGGAGTAGCTTAAGGCAACCCAACTATTCACCTGAGGAGAAAGGAGCCTTTATGATCTGTTCCCACCTGCTGCAGAATCGGGGCATTAGCGCAACAAGGGGGATAGGACTTTCCAATCCAAAACAGTCCTGAAAATCCCAAGCATGAGCCCTGAGAGCAGGCTCCCATACTTCGCCATAGTAGGGAGCGAGGCCCGGCTAGTTGCATACTACCAGGTCACCAAGTTGAAGTCAGACTAAGTGCCAGGAGGCAGGTCACGGATCACCAGGCAACACTATTGGGAACGGGACCCGGACGAGCTCCCCTCAACGGCAGCGGTACCCAGAGACTTTGTTTACCCGGTTGTCAGTGTCTGCTTATGAACCGAGTACAAGAGTGACCCCTGCACCCCACACCGAGTTCCGAGGCATTCCCCTACCCGTGGAGGGCTACAACACCTTGCTGCCCCACTCCATTACCCAGGGCACTCCCAACGGCGGTACTCCCCAAATTACCGTACACTACGGGTGCGTCACGAACAATACATCAACTCCCCTGTAAATCCCCCCTTTCATTTGAGTTGCCGCACGAGCCCCGGACCCGGAGACCCTCAAGCCGCAGCGAACCCGGATCCGAGCAGCTCGGCTGCTTCCACGGGGGCAACATACTTATGATCCCTGGGAAGCTGCTGCATGTGGCAGCTATGCCAAACTCTGCCACAAAAGCTGGTTCAGTTATGGGAACCAAGCACCCAAAACAAGTTCTCTCGTCTTCCATACATGCCTCCTACATTTTTGCTTTGGTGCTTTTTGGTATTTGCCCCATTGCTGTTGATCCCCAAGAGGCTGCTGCATCTGGCACCTAAGCCAAATTCTGCGAGGAAAGATAGTTGCATTTTATATGGGAACCAAGCACCCAAAACAAGTCCTTTCTTCTTCCATATACACCTTTTAACTTTTTGATTTGGTGCTTTTTGGAATGAACCCCATTGCTGTTGATCCCTTTAGTGCCTTTTGGCATTTGTCCCATTGCTGCTGGGAGGCTGCTGCATGTGGCAGCTATGCCAAACTCTGCCAATACACCTGGCTAAATTTTATATGGGAACCAAGCACCCAAAACAAGTCCTCTTATTCCATACATGCTTTTTAACTTTCTGCTTTGGTGCCTTTTGGGAATTGCTCCATTACTGTTGATCACTGGGAGGCTGCTGCATGTGGCAGCTATGCCAAATTTTGCAAGGAAAAATGGTTGCATGGCTAAAAGAAGGTGCATAAAGAGGGAGCACTGCGGTAGTAGCCACGTGTAGTGCCAGAGGGACAAGTCCAGTCTATTTTCTTACCTTTAGCTGCATTGACACTGATTTGGAGTACAGCTGATTGCAGTGATGGTTCAACTCAGCACTTGTCTCACTAAGCATAACATTAGACAAGGACATAGGTACTAACCCATCACTGCCATCATCTGTGCTCCAAATCAGTACATTATGACCATATTTTCAGGACTTTAGAAGAATACAGAAGATCGCAGGTTAATGGGGGTCATTGATCCAAGTAAGCCCAATTTCGGAGTAGTAGATTTTTGGGTGTCTGTAAATGGGGTACCACCTGTATGATCCCAATATTTCCCTAGTAAACTGGTTCATATGCACATGTTTTAGTCTCCAACCGGTTTCCTCATCTGGGGCCAAACAGAATCCAGCTATCATTCTTTGATTCAGGCAGAGCATGCTGGGAGTTGTAGTTTTCAAACAATCACCCAGTGTGAAGAGCCTCTGCTGTGATATTACAGTATTCAGCAGCAGCTCAGGGCCAGATACGGCACGCACCGGTTATATGGATACACAACAGTGCCAGGATACAATTAGATCCATCATCATTTCCTCCACATTTGCCAAAATGCTTCGTAAATCAAAAGTAGCGCGATGGAACGAATTATAAAGCTGCTCAATGTCATTCTCCACACAATGCTCAATTCTGTAAATACTCCATTAAAATACAGTCTCATGGCCACATTGTGAAATATATTACTGGATAACAAAGACTGAGATTCCAAACATTCAAGTCATTGCTAAAGGGAGGTTACTGTAATACTGCCCCCTATATACAATAATATAACTACTATAATACTGCCCCCTATATACAATAATATAACTACTATAATACTGCCCCCTATATACAATAATATAACTACTATAATACTGCCCCCTATATACAATAATATAACTACTATAACACTGCCCCCTATATACAATAATATAACTACTATAACACTGCCCCCTATATACAATAATATAACTACTATAACACTGCCCCCTATATACAATAATATAACTACTATAATACTGCCCCTATATACACAATAATATAACTACTATAATACTGCCCCCTATATACAATAATATAACTACTATACTACTGCCCCTATGTACAAGAATATAACTACTATAATACTGCCCCTATGTACAAGAATATAACTACTATAATACTGCTCCTATGTACAAGAATAGAACTACTATAATACTGCCCCCTATGTACAAGAATATAACTACTATAATACTGCCCCTATGTACAAGAATATAACTACTATAATACTGCTCCTATGTACAAGAATATAACTACTATAATACTGCCCCTATGTACAAGAATATAACTACTATAATACTGCCCCTATGTACAAGAATATAACTACTATAATACTGCCCCCTATGTACAAGAATATAACTACTATAATACTGCCCCTATGTACAAGAATATAACTACTATAATACTGCTCCTATGCACAAGAATATAACTACTATAATACTGCTCCTATGTACAAGAATATAACTACTATAATACTGCCCCTATGTACAAGAATATAACTACTATAATACTGCCCCTATGTAAAAGAATATAACTACTATAATACTGCTCCTATGTACAAGAATATAACTACTATAATACTGCTCCTATGTACAAGAATATAACTACTATAATACTGCCCCTATGTACAAGAATATAACTACTATAATACTGCTCCGATGTACAAGAATATAACTACTATAATACTGCTCCTATATACAAGAATATAACTACTATAATACTGCTCCTATGTACAAGAATATAACTACTATAATACTGCTCCTATGTACAAGAATATAACTACTATAATACTGCTCCTATGTACAAGAATATAACTACTATAATACTGCTCCTATGTACAGGAATATAACTATTTTTCCAAGATAATGGTCTACCATTTTTCTTTTCTCCATTTATTAGGAAAAGCCCTGGAAAAAAAATGCTGTAATGAAAAGAATCCTTTCCGAACGTCCCAGCTCATTAGGTGGGAACGGTTAGATGCCCAGGGTCTCACACCAGCAGATACAGAGTTGATACTTTTCGGAAAACTTCAAAAAGCCCTGCATTATACATCTCCTTTCTGCTTGGCTGATGGCGGTGCTAATTGCCAAGTGTTACGTCCTTTAAGATGTAAGGGGAGATGTAAAAAATATATGAGTACAGAAGTGGAGAGGCAGCGAGGAAACTCTGCGCATGCATTTTTCATGAGAAGGATTTAACAAAGCAGATGTCTGGCCAGGGGCGTGCTGTGAAATTCAGCCCCGGCGCTGACAAAAGCATCAGCTCCACTGCAAAAGCAGAGACAGGGACCCCGGCGCAGGTCAGGAGACCGAGGCTGAGATGTTACGCGGATGGAAAAAGAAAATGGCATCTTGACATTCGGCGCTCAGTTGGGAGAGAGCGCGCGCTAATTCCAGCCATCCCTCAAGCGCAGATCAAAGGCTCCTTCCACTTCAGAAATAAGAAAATTATCCGTTTCAATAGTGATCTGTACAAATGGACTGGAATAATAACCGCTCCGCTGCCCGGCGCCTCCCAATGTAAATTGCCCAGGCCGAGATTGTGCACGCAGTGTCATGATACAATATATATTATATAATATATTATATAAAATATAATATATATATATTTTATATATTCTATTTTATATATATTATTTATATTTTATATATATTTTATATATTCTATTTTATATATATTTATATTTTATATATATTTTATATATTCTATATTTTATTTTATATATTCTATATTATATTGTATATATTCTATATATTTTATATATTACATTTTATATATTATATTTTATATATTCTCTATTATATTATATTTTATATATTCTATATATTCTATAATTTTATATATTCTATATTATATATTATATTTTATATTTTATATATTCTATATTTTATTTTATATATTCTATATATTTTATATATTACATTTTATATATTCTATTTTATATATTCTATATTATATATTCTATTTTATATATTCTATTTTATATTTTATATCTTCTATATTATATTTTATATATTCTATATTTTATATATTCTATATTATATTTTATATATTCTATATTCTATATATTCTATATTCTATATTATATATTCTATTTTCTATTTTATATTTTATATCTTCTATATTTTATATATTCTATATTATATATAGTATATATCAGGCAATTCTGGCCGAGGATGAAAGTAGGAGCCATCACGGAATTTACAGATTACTTAACATTCACCCGAGCATGGTAGTGCCCGCTCATCACTAGTTACGAGTACTGAGCACCCGAGCATGGTAGTGCCCGCTCATCACTAGTTACGAGTACAGAGCACCCGAGCATGGTAGTGCCCGCTCATCACTAATTACCAGTACTGAGCCCCCGAGCATGGTAGTGCTCGCTCATCACTAATTACCAGTACTGAGCCCCCGAGCATGGTAGTGCCCGCTCATCACTAGTTACCAGTACAGAGCACCCGAGCATGGTAGTGCCCGCTCATCACTAGTTACGAGTACTGAGCACCCGAGCATGGTAGTGCCCGCTCATCACTAGTTACCAGTACAGAGTACCCAAGCATGGTAGTGCCCGCTCATCACTAGTTACCAGTACTGAGCACCTGAGCATGGTAGTGCCCCCTCATCACTAGTTACCAGTACAGACCACCCGAGCATGGTAGTACCCGCTCATCACTAGTTACGAGTACTGAGCACCCGAGCATGGTAGTGCCCGCTCATCACTAGTTACGAGTACTGAGCACCCGAGCATGGTAGTGCTCACTCAGCACTAGTTACCAGTACCGAGCATGGTAGTGCCCGCTCATCACTAAAAGAAACCCAACGTCCATGATCTATTGAAGACGGTTTGTAAATTGTACCAATGATGATCCAATTTGTCAGCAATGACCAACTTCAGGGGTTCCTCTAGTCTAGAGCCGCACACTTCCCAGTCGAGGAAAAAGAGGCGCTGAAACAACTTGTGCTTTCCAAGATCGGTGCGCGGCTAATTAATGGGACAGGTGCCGATCCCTGCCAATGCTACACTATCATCCATTGAATTAATCCACCTCCCCAGCAGAAGCAATGTATGCCTGTAGGACAGAAAGAAACCCAATGACCGTGGTCCACCAAAGACTGTCTGCAAACTGCTCCAATGATGACCCAATTTGTCAGCAATGACCAACATCAAGGGTCCTTCTGGAGCAGGGTATCCCAAACTCCAGTCCTCAAAGCCCGCAACAAGTCATGTTTTCAGAATTTCCTTAGCATTGGACAGGTGATGAAATCATGATCAAGTCATTATCTGTGGAAATCTTGAAAACATGACTTGTTGGGGGCCGTGAGGACTGGAGTTTGGGGACCACTGCTCGAGAGCCTCTCACTTCCCTGTCAAGATTCAAAGAGGTGGTGGTGCTTTCTAAGATGGGTGCACAGCCAATTAATAGGACAGATTCTGATCCCTGACAACGCTACACCATCATCATTGCCAGTCAAGCCCCTCTAGACCCCAAAGGAAAAGTCAGAGGCATCAAGACAAGAGAAGAAGAAGTTGTATGTCTCCTGTGGTGTACAGAGCAAAATTCTACACAAGGAAGAAACCCTACCAATATTGGCCAACAATTAGGGTGAACCTGGGTTTCCACCATGTTCTTGGACAAGAGGATTGAGTATGTTGAGGTGGCAGATAACCAGTGCCAAAGGTGTCTCGCTGTGGCTTATTTTTGACCCCCGTTGGGGCATTTATGGTGGCGTTGGGAGAAAGCGGAATCCTTTGACACCATGAAGATGGCCAACGTCTACATTGAAAGTCAACAGTTTGTAAACCCGACAAGCAACAGGTTGTTGTTGTACTTGTCTGACCCCCGGCTGCCGAACACCCTGTGGGCCAACTATTTGCCCAAATATTGATAGAGGTGAAGCCTTCAATGACTTTTAGAGAGTATATCTAGTGCCAGCGTTAGAAGAAGTCAGTGGAAGCATCGGTCAGAACAGATACATCCAACCTTCCTACCCATCGCGGATCCACGAAATCTTTGCCATGCGTTCTCTGGTCCTTTAAGAGCGCGCAGAATTACTATATAGCACGAAACCGGCAACAGCTTGCTCCTGCCATCCTGAGCTAATTACCATTTCATTATTAATCACGCAGCTGCTTCGCCAGCTTAGGTCTCTCCGAAGTACGATGAAGCTTCACATATGGAGCGCAGAAGAATTTTACAATAGTATTTAGAAAAGGTATTTAAACTTTTCGACAACTTTTGATTTACCAGATTATTTTTTTGTGCAAAAAAATGCCGCACGGCCCGATAAAATGTCGGAAAGCCAACATAGGTGGTCCAAGATTGCACTTCAGGCCATGGCTACATTGCAACTAGTTGCGTTGTGACCACCCAGTTCCAATTTTTTTGCTTTTGTGTAACTTATGTTGCAGTTGCGCCAATTTGATGTTTGCAATGTGACCACATTCACTTCGGTCATGGCGTGCTGTAGCAATGGCATAGTGCGATTTTTGGCCACGCAACCTGTAAGGCTCGGGTTAATTGCCACTTATTTCTGGAGAAACAAGGAATCTAACAACTCCAACAGATGCCCAATGACTTCCAAAACACTCCCTTGGAGGTGCAGTTGTGCAAAATAAGGAACTAATGGTAGGTATGCAGCCCCATTCCTGGTGTCACCAGAGACATGAGATGGTCAATGGATCCTGTTTGACCAATAAGGGTCTCATCGATGGCCACTCTAGTCTACCAAAACTGTACTATACCATGAAATCCTGAATATTACCTTTCTCCAATCCACAAAGAAGTTATTCCGGAAGATCTCTACTGTGGTGTATTCATGGTCCAACATGCTGGCAAAGAACTTGGCTACTTCTTCTGATTGAAGGCCGAGCTGGAAAGGTTTACCTATAATATAGTGGAAAGATCACAAAAATGTTGGATCCTTAAAACATCATGATGAAAAAAAAAAAAGATAATTCTCCCCATATCAAGATTGTCTAGATTGAAGCTCACAAGCTTTGTGCCATGAGAGATGTGAGATGTCTATGTCTGTGTTGACTGCACCAAAAACTAGGACTGCTCCTTTAGGAATTGTCCAGTCATGTTGGATGCCCACGTCTTCCAAGGGGGCTCTTCACACACACGCCCTTGTCTTCCAAGGGGGCTTTCCACAAACACGCCCATTTCTTCCAAGGGGGCTTTCCACACACACGCCCATGTCTTCCAAGGGGGCTTTCCACAAACACGCCCATTTCTTCCAAGGGGGCTTTCCACACACACGCCCATGTCTTCCAAGGGGGCTCTCCACACACACGCCCATGTCTTCCAAGGGGGCTCTCCACACACACGCCCATGTCTTCCAAGGGGGCTCTCCACACACACGCCCATGTCTTCCAAGGGGGCTCTCCACACACACGCCCATGTCTTCCAAGGGGGCTCTCCATACACACGCCCATGTCTTCCAAGGGGGCTCTCCACACACACGCCCATGTCTTCCAAGGGGGTCTCCACACACACGCCCATGTCTTCCAAGGGGGGCCACCCACACACACGCCCATGTCTTCCAAGAGTGTTTCCACACACACGCTTATGTCTTCCACGGGGCACTCCACACACAGATTCCCCTTAATTGCATAGACTAAAAGGGTAATCGCATCTTCTAAAGGGATAGCCCATAACTAGGATTCGCCACCACTTTATGATGATGTGTTGGAGCCCCACAAATTGTGAAATTAAGGGGCCATAGGGCTGATTTAGTGTTGCGTCCTCCAAGTTTTTCTCCCAGGCTGCTGACTCTTCACGGAGGTCAACTATAGCTGTCACTGTCGCGTTCCTTCCCTCGAAGACACCAATTGAGTTGTTTTATTGTTTTGTAGAGTAATGTGAATAGAGTCCTGTGTCTTTTGTACATAATATATTATGTGAACTGTGATGATAATGTGGATTGTGTTGTAATGTATAGCATATTATATGTGGAAATGTATAGCAGTTGTATATGAAGTTATAGTTATAAGACCATAGGGTAAGTAATAGTTAAGTGTTGGGACAAGCCCACAACGGGAGGGGTTAATTGATAGGAAAAGACTGTTCCTTCGAGAGTTAGTGAGCGATAGTTACGGACCAATAGTCTATAGGTCTTGAGGATTGCATACAGTGGGTGACTTGTGGCAACAAAAGAAGAAAGGAGACAAAATAGTATGATCCCTGCATGTTGACCAAGACATTGAGCAGGAACAACACTGAGGCTAGAGAACAATTCTCGAATGGAAGTGCCCCAGACAATAGGAGCTGGAGGATCGGAATCATGTCTAGGCCCCTAACCATCAAGGTAACCGGTTATTACCAACTCGTGTGTGAAGAAAGTTTGCTATCCTAGCAGATTCTTTCCAACAGGACCCGATTCTGCTCTGGCATGAGTGGCTATCCCCTTACCCCCACCCTCTACGAGAAGAAGAGACATGGATACGGGAGCATCTGGGAACAAAAAGGTTCCACTTTGACCATAGTGACGGAACCCTTGAATGTCTACTCTACGAGGAGACTGGAATTGCAGCAGCTAGAAAAGAAGGAGGCCATTATGAGTTGGGCTGGGACTCAAGACCAGTAAGATCAGAAACAACCCAGTGGGAATGGAGACTGTCTGAATATGCCTTATATAACAAACGTCATGCTGAAAACGTTCTACCTGATGTATAAAGCTGTTGCTGAAGATGAAGCGTTGACTTAACTATTGTTTAAAACTAGCTGCATGTCTTCTTTTGGCCAGCCAACACCAGTATGTGGCCTGCAGGGGTTCACAGCCCACACCTCAGAACTCCACACACCCAGCCAGGACCAGCTCTTTCATGTTGGCGATAGAGTTACATTCCCATTCCTATACAGGCCTTGGATGCAAGCAGTCAGATTGTATTATTCTGAATAAACATTGTTTCTTGCCCTTTCTCTCCCTGAGTCTTCTTAGAGATAAGTTGTTTATGTGCTTTCCCCCCCATGTGTGTGCTCCCGGTGTCTTCTTTAGAGCTTAGTGGGGTTGACTAAGCGCTCATCCCATCCATTCCTTAGCTAGAGCCCAGTTCAGGGTCAGCCAGGGCCAGGTATCCTGATCAGCGCATAGGTGTGTAACCTATCTAGGGTGGTCAGGAGAGCCAGGGCCAGGTATCCTACTTGGTGCATAGGTGCAGAACCAGGGTGGTCAGAGTCAGCCAGGACTAGGTATCCTGCTTGGTGTATAGGTGCGAAACCTATCTAGGGTAGTCAGGGTCAGCCAGGGCCATGTATCCTGCTTGGCGCATAGGTGCAAAACCTATCTATGGTAGTCCGGGTCAGCCAGGGACAGGTATCCTGCTCGGCGCATAGGTGTGGAACCTATCTAGGGTGGTCAGGGGAGCTAGGGCCAGGTATCCTGCATGGCGTATAGGTGCAGAACCAGGGTGGTCAGAGTCAGCCAGGACTAGGTATCCTGCTTGGCGCATAGGTGCGAAACCTATCTAGGGTAGTCAGGGTCAGCCAGGGTAAAATGCATAGGTGCGGAACCTATCTAGGGTAGTCAGGGTCAGCCAGGGTAAAATGCATAGGTGCGGAACCTATCTAGGGTAGTCAGGGTCAGCCAGGGTAAGGTGCATAGGTGCGGAACCTATCTAGGGTAGTCAGGGTCAGCCAGGGTAAGGTGCATAGGTGGGGAACCTATCTAGGGTAGTCAGGGTCAGCCAGGGTAAGGTGCATAGGTGGAGAACCTATCTAGGGTAGTCAGGGTCAGCCAGGGTAAGGTGCATAGGTGGAGAACCTATCTAGGGTAGTCAGGGTCAGCCAGGGTAAGGTGCATAGGTGGAGAACCTATCTAGGGTAGTCAGGGTCAGCCAGGGTAAGGTGCATAGGTGGAGAACCTATCTAGGGTAGTCAGGGTCAGCCAGGGTAAGGTGCATAGGTGGAGAACCTATCTAGGGTAGTCAGGGTCAGCCAGGGTAAGGTGCATAGGTGGAGAACCTATCTAGGGTAGTCAGGGTCAGCCAGGGTAAGGTGCATAGGTGGAGAACCTATCTAGGGTAGTCAGGGTCAGCCAGGGTAAGGTGCATAGGTGGAGAACCTATCTAGGGTAGTCAGGGTCAGTCAGGGTAAGGTGCATAGGTGCGGAACCCATCTAGGGTAGTCAGGGACCAGTGGAAGGTTTAGTCAGGAGCCACCATCTCCCAGTTACCTAGACACAGGGTCTCCCTTCCCTTTCCTGTCACCGTACGCACGGTACTTCCCCATAATTAGCATGACAGGAAGATTATAAGAAGACCCCATCAAGGACACTGAGCAACACGACCCCCGCCATTTTCAGAAATCACATCTTTTGCCTTAAGGCTGGTGTTTCAGAACTCTCAATACAGTAATGTTACGCATAAGGAAATTCGTTACCATAGCAGATGGGGGTGCAGCAGCCCTGAGGCTCCGATGCTTGAGGGGGGGCCCTACTACTATTTTTCTGCCACACAAGAGGGCATCATTAGGAACAATGTAAATAATGGTTGCAGGCGGCTGCTGCATATTTTACCGCGAGCTATTCCTCCGGCTTCTGGAAGTTACAGTCTTTGGCGATTGCATAAATCAGCATTTTAAATGATGGAGGTGCTGCAATCCTCCCTAAAGACGTCAATTTATATTAATCTGTGTAATGAGGCTGTAAATTGCGCTGATCACTGGCTAGTAATTACGCAGCAAGGAAAACAACATTCAAGATTGCCTGCTGAAGGCGGCCTCAGGCGCTGTATACTCTGGGGTCTGCAAGGAGGGCTGCATCTCTGGCAGTTGAATCTCTGAATGAGCCGAGGATATAGTTACCTCTGCGTCGGGAGGCTTTGTTGCCATTTTCTTTTCTGCTTCAATGTATTAAAAAAACAAAAAAAAAGTAAAAATATCGAAGAACTTTGCAAATGGCCGTTTGGGTCTACAGCACCTATGAGTAAGGGGGAATAGGGCTCTGCCCACACCAGACCTGCAAATCCGTCATGGTAAAAACAGGTGTGCAGCCACTAGGTGGCCTTGGTGGGCTGGCAGACCCAACTGGTACAAGGCTAGACAGGGTTAATGGCAGGGCAGAGCCCAGCTAACAAAAGGGAGAGGGACACAGGAAGAGGCATGAGAGTCCCCAAGCGTGAGACGTGTAGACCCCAAAGAAAAGCTAATTAGGCTGACTCGCTGGGTTGAATCCTGGTGCCGGACCCATGGGGTCCTAGTGAGAGTGGGCTGTTCTAACCATGTCCAAAGAGGGTGAAGTCCAAATCGGCCTGGATGGTGGTCACCCCCTAGCTGATATGTAACACCCACGGGGCAAGGGGTTAACTTAACTCATCGCCGGGCCAGTGATGTCAGATCTGGGGAATGTCACGGGTGGTCCTGCCCGGTTTTGTGGCCCCAAGGTGCACAATAAAGTGGGTGGGAAAGGATGATGTTGGAGGTTTGTCTCACGACACCACCTGTGGTACACGGTCAGGAATTAGCCACCTCTGCGAGTGAGGTCCTCCAGGGCTGGTGGTATCGCAGCAAGGATGGTTCTGCTCCCCACAGGTGCAGCAGGCCCCGGGGACGATGATGGGGATGATAGTCGGCCGCTGGGGCCAGAGCACGGGGCGACGGCAATGAGACTGAGGCAGCAGGTGCGGGTCAAGATCTATTTACTCACAGTTCTGGTGCTGCACTCAGGTTACCGGTCTCTGCCGTGATGGGCCCCAGCCAATCCCCGGGTAATTCCAAGATCAACGCCGATGTGGTAAACTGAGACACCTTCCTCCTTGAGCTTTGTGTTGGATCCTCGTGGCCTGAAGCTACTTGGGGACCCCAGTTCTTGTAACTCCGCTACCGTCCCGTATGCATGAGACGCAGGTCTGCTGTGGGGCCTGACCGTAATCCAGACCCCGGGCCCTATATGCCACTGTGCTCTGGGAATTGGTGGTGGCCAGAGGGACATACAATCCCCCTGTCCTGCAGCTTCTGGTAGTCCAACATGGTTATGTTCCACCCTAGGGCTCTGCACCCAGCTCTGCGTCAGTTCCGAGGGAGCAATAAAGCTCTCCCATCAGCAACTGTGTTTCTCCTCTGTCTTTCCAGCTCACCCGGTCATCTCCTGCCTCTTCCAGTTGGGCCGGTCCTAGCTAAAGAAGCTCTTAAGCACTCTCTGCAGTGACCATGTTGTTCTGTGTTCCACACTATTCTGAAGTCATTTTCCTGTGTGTTCTGTAACTTCCCCAGTTCTGCCCCACCTCCCAGTCTGTTGCCTTGGTAACCGGGAATTTCCCAGGCTGGCTGACTGAGTTGTGTAACCGACTGGCTCACTAACTGGGTGCTTGTGTGAATGTTGCGTAAGTGCTAAACACCAGCGATTAACCTCTTCATTACCCGGGATAAGAACTGCACCTTAAGTGAGATGCAGTACCCTGTGGTGACTAAAGTCTCAGAGGCGCCAGAGATACCCAAATAACCCCCTCAAATCAGCAGAAGCTCAGTAGGCTCCCACGGCAGGAGTAGGTCCTGACAAACCAGATACAAAGGAGTGCTGTCGCTGAAGGGTCCCTGTTGTGAATGTTAGTTATGTTTTGGCTGCTGGGAGGCTCCCTCTGGTGGCCAGGAATGGTTTGGACTTTGACCAGGTGTGTTGTGCAATGGGCGTTTCCTTTGCTAACTCTCTGCTTATTTAAATCCTGGTCTGATAGAACAACTGACATCCGGCAATGCCTGCTTTGTATCACCAGCCTGTTTCATTCTGCTCCACACCACATCTACCCCAGATAAGTGCTTGCTCTTTATTTATGGTTTGGTTCTTTTGCTCTTATCTGGGTTTGTCATTTGCTGTGGTTGTATTCAGTCTGTTTGCATGCAGAGATTTTCCCCCTCAGTTGCTTGGCTGGAGAACTCCCTGCAGTTCTGTTTGGAGTATAGCTCCTTTGGGTCCATGTGTTTGTGGCTTGTTGAATTTGTTAGGATTCTTGTTTTCTGTTCATTGGTATGACAAGAGCACCTGGTATAGGACGGAGTTCAGATCGTGCAATCTGAGGGCCTTTTTGTACTATCAGGAATTTGGATTTTTGCAGCGGTTTTTGGGGTTTGCTAATTTTTACCGTAAATTTATAGCCAATTTTTCTGCCATTGTCAAACCTCTGACAGATTTGACAAAGAAGGGAGCTGATGCTGAGCACTGGACCCTAGAGGCAATTCTGGCCTTCCAGGAGCTTAAAAGGCGATTCACTTCTGCCCCAGTCCTGCAGCAACCTGATGTGTCTCGCCCATTTCAAGTTGAGATCGATGCCTCAGAGATCGGAGCAGGTGCTGTTCTGTCTCAACGAGACGCTACTTCGGGTAAACTTAAGCCCTGTGCCTTTTTCTCTTGGAAGTTTGCTCCTTCTGAACAGAATTATGATGTGGGGAACCGGGAATTATTGGCTATGAAGTGGACATTTGAAGAGTGGAGGCATTGGTTGGAGGGGGCTAGACATCAAGTTGTGGTGCTTACGGACCACAAGAATCTCATCTATCTGGAATCGGCCAAGAGGTTGAATCCTCGGCTGGCCAGGTGGGCTTTGTTTTTTACCCAGTTTAATTTTGTGGTCTCTTTTTTGCCGGGCACCAAGAATGTTAAGGCCGATGCCCTTTCCAGGAGTTTCTGCGCGGACTCTTTGGAGGTTGTCGAACCGTCTACTATCCTGAATGATGGTGTAGTTTTCTCGGCTATTTCGCCTGATCTGCGGTTGGCACTGTCGGAATTTCAGGGGAATAAAACTGAAAGATGTCCTACAGATAAACTGTTTGTCCCAGACCAATGGAGAGACCGAGTTGTCTCTGAGGTTCATTGCTCTGTTTTGGCGGGTCATCCTGGCATTTTTGGTACTCGGGATCTTGTGAGACGCTCTTTTTGGTGGCCTTCCCTGTCCCGAGATGTCCGTCGTTTTGTGCAGTCGTGTGGAGTTTGTTCTAGGTCCAAGCCCTGTTGTTCACGTTCTAGTGGGTTATTATTGCCTTTGCCGGTACCTAAGAAACCTTGGACGCCCATCTCTATGGATTTTATTTCAGAACTTCCCGTCTCTCAAAACATGACTGTGATTTGGGTGATCTGTGACAGTCTCCAAAATGGTCCACTTGGTTCCCCTGTCTAAGTTGCCGTCTTCATCAGAGTTGGTGCCTTTGTTTTTCCAACATGTTGTTCGTTTGCATGGTATTCCCAAAAACATTGTTTCTGACAGAGGGGTGCAGTTTGTATCCAGGTTTTGGAGGATTTTTTGCTCCAAATTGGGTGTTCAGCTGTCTTTCTCCTCGGCGTTTCATCCTCAGACCAACGGTCAGACTGAAAGGGCTAACCAGACCCTGGAGACCTATTTACGGTGTTTTGTTTCTGCGGATCAGGATGACTGGGTTTCGTTTTTGCCTTTGGCTGAATTTGCCCTTAACAATAGAGCTAGCTCTACCACATTGGTGTCTCCCTTTTTCTGCAATTTGGGGTATCACCCTAGGTTCCTCTGAGGGCAGCTTGAGACGTCTAACTGTCCGGGGGTGGATTCGGTGGTCAGCAGAATGCAGCAGATTTGGGGGCAGGTAGTGGATAAATTGTTTCAGTCGCAAGAAACTGCCCAAAAGTTTGCCAACCGGCGTCGGACTGTTGGTCCCCGGTTTAAAGTGGGGGACATGGTGTGGTTGTCCTCTAAAAATATTCCTATGAGAGTTCCATCTCCTAAATTTAAGCCCAGATTTATTGGACCTTATAAGATTTCAGAGATTATCAACCCTGTATCTTTCCGTTTGACTCTGCCTGCGTCATTTAAGATTCACAATGTCTTCCATAAGTCCTTGTTGAAGAAACATGTGGAGCCAGCAGTTCCTGCAGCAGCGCCTCCTGACCCTGTTTTGGTACAAGGGGATCTGGAGTATGAGGTTGAAAAAATTCTGGATTCCCGTCGCAGTAGACGTCAGATTCAGTACCTTGTGAAATGGAAGGGTTATGGGCAGGAGGATAACTCTTGGGTTGTGGCTTCTGACATTCATGCGGACAGGTTGGTTCGCGCTTTCCATCATGCTCATCCCGAGCGACTCGGTGGCGTTGGTGAGGGTTCGGAGACCCCTCCTCAAGGGGGGGTACTGTTGTGAATGTTAGTTATGTTTTGGCTGCTGGGAGGCTCCCTCTGGTGGCCAGGAATGGTTTGGACTTGGACCAGGTGTGTTGTGCAATGGGCGTTTCCTTTGCCAACTCTCTGCTTATTTAAATCCTGGTCTGATAGCAGGCATTGTCGGATGTTAGTAGTTCTTTGTATCACCAGCCTGCTTCATTCTGCTCCACACCACATCTACCCCAGATAAGTGCTTGCTCTTTATTTATTGTTTGGTTCTTTTGCTCTTATCTGGGTTTGTCATTTGCTGTGGTTGTTTTCAGTCTTTTTGCATGCAGGGATTTCCCCCCTCCGTTGCTTGGCTGTGGAACTCCCTGTAGTTCTGTTTGGAGTATAGCTCCTTTGGGTCCATGTGTTTGTGGCTTGTTGAATTTGTTATGATTCTTGTTTTCTGTTCATTGGTATGACAAGGGCACCTGGTATAGAACGGAGTTCAGATCGTGCGATCTGAGGGCTTTTTTGTACTATCAGGAATTTGGAATTTTGCAGGGTTTTTTCTCTGGCCACCATCAGTCCCTTTCCTGTCCTTTGCTATTTTAGTCAGTGGGGGCCTCACGTTTTGCTAATCCTGTCATCTATCTGTGTATTGTGTTTTTCCTATATCACCGCAGTCTTTGAATGTGGGGGGCTTGCTATTCTTGTCTATTTTCTGAGGCAGAGAGTTATTCATCTTTCCTTCCTTTAGGATAGCTAGTTCTCAGGCTGGGTTCGCGGTGCACAGGATGTTAGTTCACCCCTCGGCTACTTCTTGTGTTGATGGTTAGTAAGGGGATGGCGGCCAGATTAGTTGCCAATGCTCTTGTCACCTTTTACCAATGATTTGTGGTGGTCTTCCATGGTTACGGATCATAACAGGTCCCGTCCTAGCTTATAGCCAAAAGTCCCTGTGGGTGGGACGATGGGATATTCAGAGGACTATTTGAGTCTGCCTAACAGACTGAAGCTGAGAGAGAGGATATGAGAGGCTCGGAGATTAGAGTACCAGGGGAGTGACTGGCCAGCAAATTGAGAGTGACTCCGGTTCCTAATGGCGACCACAGTGGAAAACCGGAGTGGATGCCCAAAGGACTGTGTAAAGTGATGCTCATACCCCTTGAGATGGAAAGGAGTTGTACCC
The DNA here is from genome assembly GCF_048569485.1 of Anomaloglossus baeobatrachus. Lineage (NCBI taxonomy): Eukaryota > Metazoa > Chordata > Amphibia > Anura > Aromobatidae > Anomaloglossus > Anomaloglossus baeobatrachus. The sequence goes on along the minus strand of NC_134362.1, from coordinate 194,788,773 downwards.
GCCACTGGCAAGATTAAGACTGTTTGAAACTGTACCAAGTAAAGTGAAGTTCGTGGTTAAGAAGAATTATCCCCTTCTGTGGTGTCTGGGGGTACCGGGACCTGCTGCAGATGGCAGCTGGGAGGAGGTCCTGAAGAACGAACTAGCCCTGGCCTCCAGTGTGAAAGTGCACCACAAGTCCCAGCAAACCTTCCCCTGCACTAGAGAGGCGATTGCAGTGCAGAGAACTGACACAGGGCTGCGCTGCAGTCGGACAGCGGTACCTGCTGCGACCACCACCGCCCATCTAACATATACAGACCAATGTGTCACCACCTGTGTAGTCTGATCCTGCAGTCACATGTTATAGGGGTGTTGCGATCCCACCACCCTGATAAAATGGCTACAAGGAGTAATGTGGCCCCTTCCCTATACCTATTCGGTGCCGACAGTTGCACCACACTGACATAAGGATGTGCCATCAATCTTGAGATCCTTGATCACTCCTATAAATAAATACTGTATAGTAGTGCCCGCCCAACACTAGTTACGAGTACCGAGCACCCGAGCATGGTAGTGCCCGCTATCACTAGTTACGAGTACCGAGCACCCGAGCATGGTAGTGCCCGCTCATCACTAGTTACGAGTACAGAGCACCTGAGCATGGTAGTGCCCGCTATCACTAGTTACGAGTACTGAGCACCCGAGCATGGTAGTGCCCGCTCATCACTATTTACGAGTACGGAGCACCCGAGCATGGTAGTGTCCGCTCATCACTAGTTAGGAGCACCCGAGCATGGCAGTGAATATAAAGTGGTGGTGGCGCATGCGCAGTGAAGCACTATAGTGCTCAGCGATCTCTGTCTCTCCCATACACTTATGCATAAGGTATTGGTATACGCAACAGATGAGGACTTTTGTATGTGTGAGGGAGGACTTTATGCTCATCTAACAGTAGATGGCAATGATGGGTAAAGTTTCCTTACTCACTCTACTGTAAAAAAGTCTTTTGTTTTTCTTCCTGGTTTCGCTTTCACTTCCTGATGCAATGCTGTATGACTGTGCATATCATTACCTCATGTTCTCTAAAGCGTAAAGGGCTTGTTATCCCATGCAATCTGTTCTGTGAACTTTGTTCTGCAACTGGGAAGCTAGAAGCTGTGCAACATGTAGCACCACGGCTCTTATAGTGGTCGTTCGGGATCAAACCCATAAAGATTTTCTGATGCTGGATAATTTCTTTGCACAATGAAATGCTCATTCTTTTCCTATAAAAGACATGCAGTGCAAAAATCATCCAAGGGCGAGCAGACGTCTTACAAACCCTAAGTGCCAGCGATACCTGCCCACGTCTAAACCTCCAGAGACGGAATGAAAACTAAAATCAATGCGCACTATTATCTGCCAACATTGACCGATCCTAGAAGAACCGGTGAAAATTTACAATAGAGAGTTTCGTAACATAAATTGCTCTGACTTGTTACTTGAGCCCGGACCAAGAAATCTATATCTGCAGACGAAGAATCCGTGAAACCTTTTTTACTTCGAGCATGAAATCCCCCGATGAATGCGGAGAGGCAGGAATCTGAGCTTGTACCGTCATAGTAAAACTTCACGTCTTTTGGCAGCGGATCATACGGTGGAGCGAACACGGGGCCCTTGTGTTCCAGAAATTTCCATTTGATACCGTCTTCGTACTTCTCTTCCTCCCACCTGCAATGAATAATATGGGGGAAAGCATTATTGCTTTTCTCCAGACACCTGCTGGGACACATCTAGAAGACAAACAGCCTCTCGCAAGGAGACCGGATAGATTTGCACGGCGCTAAAGCCTTCATTCTGCAGACACATCCGCGGGATATTTTTGCAGATCGTTGGCCGCTTCGGTAGTGGCCGGTGGCAGCTTTTTTTCCCCGCCATATACATATTTTTATTTACAGTGCCTTGCGAAAGTATTCAACCCCTTTGAATTTTTCAACCTTTTCCCACATTTGAGGCTTCAAACATAAAAGATAAAAATGTAATGTTATGGTGAAGAAACAACAACAAGTGGACACAATTGTGAAGTTGAATGATATTTATTGCTTAATTTAAAATTTTTGTAAAAAAATAAATAACTGAAAATTGGGGTGTGCAATATTATTCATCCCCTTTACTGTCAGTGCAGGAAACTCCCTCCAGAAGGTGATTGAGGATCTCTGAATGATCCAATGTTGTCCTAAATGACTGATGATAAATATAATCCCGTGTGTGTAATCAAGTCTCCGTATAAATGCCCCTGCTCTGTGATAGTCTCAGTGATCTGTATAGCATCATGAAGGCCAAGGAACACAACGGGCAGGTCCGTGATACTGTTGTGGAGAAGTTTAAAGCTGGATTTGGTTACGAAATGATTTCCGCAACTTTAAACATCCCAAGAAGCACTGTGCAAGCGATCATATTGAAATGGAAGGAGGATCATACCACTGCAAATCTACCAAGACCCGGCCGTCTATCCAAACTTTCATCTCACACAAGGAGAAGACTGATCAGAGATGCAGCCAAGAGGCCCATGATCCCTCTGGATGATCTGCAGAGATCTACAGCGGAGGTGGGAGAGTCTGTCCATAGGACAAAAAAAATCAGTCGTACACGGCACAAATCTGGCCTTTATGGAAGAGTGGCAAGAAGAAAGCCATTTCTAAAAAATATCCAGAAAAAGTGTTGTTTAAAGTTTGCCACAAGCCCCCTGGGAGACACCAAACATGTGGAAGAAGGTGCTCTGCTCAGATGAAACCAAAAACGAACTTTTTGGGCACAATGCCAAACGATATATTTGGCATAAAAGCAACACAGCTCATCACCCTGAAAACACCATCCCCACTGTCAAACATGGTGGTGGCAGCATCATGGTTTGAGCCCGATTTTCTACAGCAGGGACAGGGAAGATGGTTACAATTGATGGGAAGATGGATGGAGCCAAATACAGGACCATTCTTGAAGAAAACCTGTTGGAGTCTGCAAAAGACCTGAGACTGGGACGGAGATTTGTCTTCCAACAAGACAATGATCCCAAACATGAAGCAAAATCTACAATGGAATGGTTCACAAATAAACGCATCCAGGTGTTAGAATGACCAAGTCACAGTCCAGACCTGAACCCAGTCGAGAATCTGTGGAAAGAGCTGAAAACTGCTGTTCACAAACGCCTCCATCCAACCTCACTCAGCTCCGGCTGTTTACAAAGAATGGGCGAGAATTTCAGTCTCTCCATATGCAAAACTGATAGACACATACCCCAAGAGACTGCAGCTGTAATCACAGCAAAAGGGGGCGCTACAAAGTATTCACTTACAGGGGATGAATAATATTGCACGCCACAATTTTCAGTTATTTTTTATAAAAGTTTAAAATAAGCAATAAATTTCGTTCAACTTCACAATCGTGTCCACTTGTTGTTGATTCTTCACCAGAACATTAACATTTTTATCTTTATATTTGAAGCCTGAAATGTGGGAAAAGATTGAAAAATTCAAGGGGCTGAATACTTTTGCAAGGCACTGTATTTCGCAAAAATTCCCTAAAAGGCGAATTCGCCCAGGACCCAGCCCATGAACCATGGAGTCGCCCAGGGGTTCCATTGCAGGAATTCACTGACATTGCATTTTTAATTTATCGGATACAATACAGAATCATCATCCCGGTCTTGACAGGCATTTATCTTTATCCACAAAATGTAAAAAGCATCTCTATAAAAATAGCGGCCTCCGCTCCCTGTCAACCGCGACGGCTCCCCGATGACACCATATTATTTAAAGAGAGGATCTGTCAGCGCTCCTGACATGTCTGGTTTAGTAACTTGTAAACTAGAAATGCTGAAACATCTTTTTTTTAACTTTGCATTGTGCAGTTCCTCTATTATTCCTCCTGGAAATCGGGGAATAGAATTGCAATACCCCTACCCTTGAGCTGTAGCTTTCCCATCCCTCCATTGAATGTCTTTTTGCAACCAGACTATTGTCGCGGGCGGAGGGGTTGGGAACGCCACTCGCCAGGGGAATCGCTGGTGCTCAGGTCCGGTGCTTCTGCTCCTCGGTGGCTCGAGCACGGGGCCGGACCCGGGGGCTCGAGCAGCGCCTCCTTGCCCACGAGTGAAAAGGGGAGGTTTGTGGTGGGATGTTGGTCGTGACGCCACCCACGGGTTGTGGTGATGGTGGGAACCACCGCTGCTGGTGACGGGGGTTCCCGGGAGCAATGGCGGAGAGCAGCTGAGGTGTTGGCCCCTCCGTGGGTAGGGGCTGTTGGTCCCAGGGCCCCGGTTGAGGAGTGGAGGTATAGGTGCAGGTGCAGGGGCCGGATGCAGGGAGGCAGCGTGGGCGCGGGTGCAATGTTGCGATGCAGTGCGGTGCCGGATGGCACTGTTGTACTCACTCAGACATAGAAGGACAGAGTCTCTGGTAAACCAAACAGCTGGATGTACGGGGCCTGCAGTCGGCTACGGTGTTCTCACTCTCACCGGACGGGTTGATGGTGGCTGTCGTTTCCTGCACCTATGTATATGTGGTTTGACTCCTATAGCTTCCCACGGGTAGTCCGCTCCCCGGCGTGTACGTGTCGGGAGAGCCCGGTTGCCCGCAGGCGCTGGCCCTTGGATCTCTGGCCCTTGGTGGTGGCTCTTATCCGGACGGGTTGGGCTGTTGCCTTCTGATGGGACTTGGTTGGGAATGAACCCCTGAGGTCCAGACCGCAATCAGAGAATTTGACCTTTTCGGCGGCTCCTAGCCTAGTCGGGGTCTGAGTACCCTGCTTGGTGCTTGGCTTCAATCTGCTCCCCGGTTTGGTACCGGCGGGCCACCGCCCGACCCCGGTCATACGGTTCCGCTGACCTCCACCAATTCCTGCAGACGGCCACCACCGTGCTGATTGTGCCTGGGCTCCAACCCAGACACCAACAGTTTTTACTCCTCACACTTCCACTCTCTACTAACTGCACTCAACTCTTTTCCCGCCTCCAGGCCTGTGAACTCCTCGGTGGGTGGGGTCAACCGCCTGGCTCCGCCCCACCTGGTGTGGACATAAAGCCTGGAGGGTGGCAACAAGGATTTTGTTTGACTGGTGTACCTGACCGGGGGAGGGGGGGGGGTGTGTGTGGTGCTATTCTGTGACCCCTGGGGGTCCAGGGCGTCACACTATGACTGACGCGATTTGATTACCCAGTTGGTGAAATTTATTTATACATTTCCAGGAGACTTAATGAAGTATTCTGATTTATAGAAATCTTCTGAGACACCCTACTTTTGACAGGACAAGGACTTATGTTCCCAAAGACGACTGCCAGGAGGAGCTGAATGGAGCAACTTGTTGGGCATGCACCGTACTGCACCGGTAAAGCTCTATGGCACTCACAAAAATAGCCAAGACACGTGCCATCTCCTGTGCCATTAGAGCTGAAATGGAAAAGCAAACATCTGCACCATTAAAGGGAACCCGTCACCAGATTTGGTGACTATAAGCTGCGGCCACCAGCAGTGAGCCCTTATATACAGCATTCCAGCATACTGTATATAAGAGCCCAGGCCGCGCTGTATAATGTAAAAAACACTTTTATAAAACTCACCATGGGGGGTGGTCCGGTCCGATGGGCGGCCACTGCTCTGCCGGACCCAATGGGCGGCCTCTGCTCTGCCGGACCCAATGGGCGGCCTCTGCTCTGCCGGACCCAATGGGCGGCCTCTGCTCTGCCGGACCCAATGGGCGGCCTCTGCTCTGCCGGACCCAATGGGCGGCCTCTGCTCTGCCGGACCCAATGGGCGGCCTCTGCTCTGCCGGACCCAATGGGCGGCCTCTGCTCTGCCGGACCCAATGGGCGGCCTCTGCTCTGCCGGACCCAATGGGCGGCCTCTGCTCTGCCGGACCCAATGGGCGGCCTCTGCTCTGCCGGACCCAATGGGCGGCCTCTGCTCTGCCGGACCCAATGGGCGGCCTCTGCTCTGCCGGACCCAATGGGCGGCCTCTGCTCTGCCGGACCCAATGGGCGGCCTCTGCTCTGCCGGACCCAATGGGCGGCCTCTGCTCTGCCGGACCCAATGGGCGGCCTCTGCTCTGCCGGACCCAATGGGCGGCCTCTGCTCTGCCGGACCCAATGGGCGGCCTCTGCTCTGCCGGACCCAATGGGCGGCCTCTGCTCTGCCGGACCCAATGGGCGGCCTCTGCTCTGCCGGACCCAATGGGCGGCCTCTGCTCTGCCGGACCCAATGGGCGGCCTCTGCTCTGCCGGACCCAATGGGCGGCCTCTGCTCTGCCGGACCCAATGGGCGGCCTCTGCTCTCCGCTGTGATCTCCATCCTCCTTCTGTCCCACCCAATGTGGATAACACGAACTACGTCATCCACTCTGGCTGGCATTGCGATCCTGAACAGACAATTTGATCTGCCTTGCTGAGGGCAGATCAGAGTATTGTAATGCGCATGCGCGGGTGGTCTTTAACCTTTCTTCACACATGCACGTTTAAGTCCTTTGATCTGCTCTGAACAGGGCAGACTACAGTGCACCTGCGCAGGACCGCAATGTTGGCCGGTGTGGATGATGTAGATCACGTTATCCATACTAAGTGGGGAGGAGGACTGAGATTGCAGGAGAGAGGAGGCGCCGGACCGGAGAGCAGCGACACCCATTGGACCGGACAGCCCTCTAGGTGAGGATTATAAAAGTATTTTTTACACTATAAAGAACAGCCTGGGCTCTTATATACAATATTCTGGAATACTGTATATAAGAGCCCACTGGTGGTGGCCGCAGCTTATAGTCGCCAAATCTGGTGACAGGTTCACTTTAAAACTCTCCTGATCCATAATACCACAAAGTAGGCGGCAAAATGCAGACCGATTACATTCAACTTGCATTGGAGTCTATGGCACATAAGTTGCGACCAATGAGAAGAAATTCAATCAGATTTGGAAACACTTGGGACCACATGGCGGAGACAGATGTAGAACAATATAGGGGCCCTTTGCAGCCCAAAAGCTCAACAAAATGCACAATTCCACCTGCTTTGGAGGTAGAAATGGACCCCAGCCTCTTGGGCCCCAAGCTGCACCAATGATATGTTCGCCCCTGCTTGTGGCCCTCGAGGTCTGTTGCAATGGGACACCATGGGAAATAACAAGCTTAGATTTTAATGTCTTAGCCCTATCCTTAGTCTGGGGGTTAATGGAGAACTTGCCTATGACAAGTCATGGAGCCAAAGGGGTACGATGTTGTAACGATCTTTGGCCCAAGTGACCTGCGTAATGGCCAAAGTCGCCGGGTAGCCCCAAACCTTTTCCTAGGGGAAGGGGGGTGTCCAGAACCACCTCCCCCCCCCACAGTTGGACACTGGCAGAGGACAGCACCTACTCTTAGTGCGACCATGCATTATCAGTCCACGCTCCGATCGATGAGCACCATGAAAAAGCAACCTTCTCCTGGAAATTACACCCGGCTGCAAATTATTTTCTACAAATACCAAACGTGTTTGTGCTTCTCTCCGGCCTCATTACATGTACAGTCCTACTTATAAAAAAAAATGTTATAATCAACTCATCAGTATAATTGGATTTTGTAAACAAATGCAATCAAGCCGCAAGTACAAATGTTCCTCTCGTCCCTTTTTTTTTATGCATTAGATTTTCCAGCCTCGGTCTCCTGAGTATTCGGTTCCGGATGAAGAGTTTTTGTTTCTGCCCGTTCCTCAGTCCTTATTAGAGGATAGAAACATGAACCGTCCCTCTAGAAAAGATGGTGACCGTGATGGGGTATGCGACAGAGCAGTAAGGGACGCCAGGCCAAGGAACAATCCAAAGGGCTTTATTGGAACCACAAAGATAAAGCACCAAACACGAATATAAATCCTTAAAGTCTGCAAGTAGTCCACAACAAAACAAAAGATCCGGGGGCACCGCCTGGTATTCCGATGCCAGGGAAAATAGGGCAATGGTCCTTATACGAGTTCCTTGAGTCCAACAGGGGGAACAATAAAACACAATCCCAAGTGGCCACTGATCTCCAGTCTGTAACAGTCCATACACAGGCTCTAGGAACCAGCCTCAGCTATAGATCCTAATGCTTCTCCAGCCGAGATCCAACTAACCTAACATGTGTCTCATTGTTCTCTCTTGGGATCATCCCCTTAGGTGGGCACTACTCCCCCTAGACATTTGATACACAAATGGACTTTAGACTCCTGGCTCTGTTCTGTTTACCAAGTTGTGGTTGGAGAAGTCCCATGCTGAGAAGAACAAACAATCTCCCAGCAGAAGCAGTACAAAGGAGGGACAGACTATTACACCATGAGCACAGGCGGGGGAGGGACACGCTGTTACAGTGACCCCCGACCGAACCCTACTGCTGGTCCCTGGGGTCGTTCATTACCCTAGATAGGTTCCACACCTATGCGCCGAGCAGGATACCTGACCGTAGGTATCCCTAGTGCTGCACCCTAAATAGGGAATGGGTGGGATGAGCTCAGCAGCGTAAGGGAAGGAAACCCAGTCTTTAGGGAAGGGGAAGATGGTGACCCCTGACCGAACCCCGATCCTAGTTTGCTGCTGATGCCCCCGGATTATTTGGTTCGGTGAAGTCCGTGAAAGTTTCCACACCGTGCAGGTATTTATCAAACCGTTTAAAACTTGACATTTGACCTAGGGCCCTGTGCCCAGTTCGTGCTCCGGTACCCGTCCTGGCGACCTCTCTCCCATGCCCCAGGGTCACCGTTACACAGACACAGTGTAGGCACGTCCGCACACTTCAACATGCGCCGTCAGACTCTCTCTGACTACAGACTCAGACTCTCTAACTTCTCCCACCAAGCCGGCTAAGCCCTTCTGTTAACCCTTTATGCCCGGTATGGAGAGTTAACTAGGATTTGCTTTGTGTTTTGGTGGTCAACGGCACTGTTACTCTAGGTCCCAGAGGATAGGTCCTGCATCCCCAAGAGGATGCAGTTCCTTGTAGTGCCCTGATGTTTTCAGGGGCGCTACACTTGCATCCATAGCTTGTAAAGGAACTGAATAATATCCCCAGCACAAGTCCAGGGAAGATGGGAGTAATTTAACCCAAGGGGAAATACAGATAAGCAACTGAAGGGAAGAGGACCTCAGCAGGGTTCTAAAGGAAAAAGGATGAAAACCCAGCAGGAAAGCTACCTAGTACACTGAATACTGACAGCAGGAACAATAGAAGGTCAGGGAGCCTTTTGCTCAACAGTTCAGCAAAGGTTTTAAGCAACACCACGACAGAGGTGTACAAGCCACCTGCTTGCAACCAAGTCTTTAAGGAACGGAAAAATATTACCAGAACCAGTTTCATAAAGAAAGGGGTGTTTAAATACTAAGAGAATACTGAGCTGGGTAGAAGGCGAGCTCCTGCTGGGTCCAAAAGGGAGAGAGATGGATTCAGCAGGAAAGCTACCTATACCAAGGAGTACTGAAAGAAGGAACAATGGGAGCATTCTGTACAGCAAAACGCGGTGACCTTCTATGGCCAGAAACCACACGACTGTCACACACCCGTGACAACTCCACTGTTTCTGCTATAACTTGTGAAAAGCTCTCGATCGGTGATCAAAGGGGTTGTACTGAGAAGACAACCCATATCCACATGTCCTAGGGAACTTCTAGGATGTCAGAGCTGCTCCCCATCCATGAACCTCAAGGTAGCGCTGCCCCATAAAACTAGTCTTTGTGATGGCCAAAAGTTCAGCTGCTCAATCGCTCCTGAAATTCGCAGTGTCATCTCCTAAAAGTTCTTGATCTGCCAATTTAAATCTTGATGGATCATTCAGAAGAATGGGGACAGTTGGCCGAGCCACCATGAGGCCCACAAATTCCCATTCCACCATTGTCCACCATACATGACAACTTTCACTAACCTTTCTAGTGGTTTGTTGAATATTTTACTAAACTTTATACCCCATAAAAGGGTCTTTTTTATAAGCCACACTTCCTCCCAGTCTTCCAGATCTCCATTTCACACCCAATAAATGAGCATTTGGACATTGTGGCTCTGACCGATGGTGGAGTATTTCGAAGGCACATGAGAAACCTTTCAGAAGGCATTGGTTTCCTTGAGGCTTTGGGGGTACCTTGAAAATGTGTCCCTTTCCCCACCAGGTGCTTCTTGGACTTGTAGGAAAAGTATGCAACCGATCCAGCTGAGGTCAATTACTTCTGGGATGGAAGGCGAAAAAGGCGAATTCAGCAAAGGTAATATTATGCGATGTTCGGATTTGCATACACCTGGTGGCACAGTGTCGTCAGACTCTGGCTGAACAATACAGAAGTCTCAGGTTGCTTGTCAGACTCTGTGGTGTGAACAGAGCCGGACATCGGCTGATTCAGGTTCACTGGTCTTCAGCTCTGCAGGAGTTAATTCCTGCAGACTGGTGAGCAGGACCTAAGTGCTCAGGACCACTAATTGTCTTGTGCAGCTGTCTCATCCCTATTTAAAGCACGGCTTCCTTCCTGTATGTGCCGATTATAGCTTCAGCATACGCTCCAGCCATACCAGTCTCGGTGATTTTCCTGTTGATGGTGATCCGTGTGGCGTTTCTTAGTGGCGTGAGCGCCCCCCTATTGTGCGTTACTTTCTCCCCTTTTTCGTTGCTTCCCAGTTCACATTGTCTGTCCTGTGTGTTTTGAGTGCAGTGTCTACGAGTCTCCGTTCTCCCTTGTCCATGCAATTTTGTGGGTAGGGGAGAGGGGAAGTAAAGGGTACTTTACACGCTGCGACATAGTTAGCGATCTCATTAGCGATGTGACACGCCAGATCGTAGATGCGATCTGCCGAGATCACACATAGGTCGTTTTTATAGCGCCGGTTACATGTGCGATCTCGGCAGATTGCATCTGCGATCTGGCGTGTCACATCGCTAACAAGATCGCTAGCGATGTCGCAGTGTGTAAAGCACCCTTAAGATCAGGGCTCGGACAGGAGTTAGGGTCATGCTGGGGGCTCGAACCTGGCTACCATCAAACCTACCTCTAAGATAAGGGACAGCGCAGGGTCTCGAGGCTGAGGGCCAGCCTAGGGGCCCCTCTTCTGTCATTATATACCCTGTGACAAGTTGGGGTTAAGTTTCCAAATGCCAACAGGTAGTCAAATTGCAAAGCTCGACCATAACACTTCCCAACTTATCAATAAAACATTTAATCAGGGAAATGAATCCCGTAAGAAGCCGCCATGGAGACATCCTTGTGCCACAGTCATTGCTTGGATGAGATTTACTCAGCTGCTGAGACAATAGCGGTCGGTGCCAGACAGGTTTCTGGATGTTCGCGCCATTCACATGCCAGGTAATGCCAGTTCAATTTTCAATGCTGGAAACCTGGCAGCTGCTTGTGCATCAGACGCTGCACTCGAGGGATCGGCTGATTAGAACGGTTAAAGGGGAAGCACCACGGGAGAAAACGGAACAATCGCTGTTATTTCTCAACTCGGTTTTACAAGGCCTATGAGCATAGAAGATTTTACTGTGCGCATAGACATCTGCCAACAGACGGAGAAACTAATATTTCCCCTTGCAAAAATAAAAAACGACTAGTTAGGTCCTCAAAACAATGTTTGGGATTTTCCTTAAAAATATCTCAGAAAGGGGGGCGCAACTGGAGCCCTGAAATTTGAGACCATTTTTGGCCCCATAGCGTCAAAAAATGATTTTTCCGTTGCACAGAGAAAAAACATTTAAAGGACTTGGTAGCAAGTTGCAGGAAATTTAGACATTTTTCCACGCCGCACATAATGGACCTTAATTTGAGAATATTTAATATATTATATATATATATATATATATATATATATATATATATATATATATATATATATATATATATATATATATATATATATATATATATATATATATATATATATATATATATATATATATATATATATATATATATATATATATATATATATATAATATATATATATATAATATATATATAATATATAATATATATAATATATAATATATATATTTGTTAAGGTTCTTCACCATTAGGCCACATTTAAAAACCAGAACTGTCAATTAAGGAAGAGAAAGGCGAAGAATGATAGAAATTAAGTAGGTGGGAAGGAGAACGGAATTCCTTGGCCACACCAAGGGTGCACTGAATGGCTGCGCTTGGTTTCAATAGTCATTTTGTGCCAAGACTTCCTTAAGGTTTGCAATTCGGCTAAGCACCAAGGACCCAAAGTGTCATTTATAATGTTGGGTCTTTCCAATTTTGACCTCACAGACACCAGAGCCTAGAAGTGTTGCTGTCCCCGACAGGAGGATGCTGTATGGTGAAGGAGGATAGAAAATAAGTAGGTGGGAAGGTGCACAAGTGGCGCCACTGAGATTCAGGCGCCACAGGGTATTACACTACTTTATAGGGGTAATATCTATCCCGGGTCAGGAGGGGGTTAACCTGCCGGTGCCTTCACAAAACAAACACCAACACACACAACAGTAAGGTGCTTACTCACAGGGGGTTGGACTAGGGCAGACAGGTTAGTCATCACGAAGCATGGGTGTGAGGCAAATCCCGGGATATGAAGATGAATTATGACTCCAGTCATAATCCCTCATCACTCCCTGGCAGTGCCCCCTCCCTTCTTGTTCTCAGTGTTCCACTTACACCTCCATGGCCATGTCCTGTGATATGGAGATGAGGTGGTGTGGGAACAATGGACACAGGATGACTCCCTGCCGTCACCCTGTAACAAGAGTTGTATCTCATTAGCAAGGCTATGGAAATAGCCAGACAGAACGACTCCAGTAAAAAATGGTTCATATCTCGCAAGCCATATTTCCGATAAATATGGCAACCATAAAAATGGTGTCTCCGCATGCGGACGATGCCGGCACACCCTTTTTATGGGAGCAGGACATTGGGAAATGCCCCAGGCGTGATATCAGCCAATGGGGAACTGGCAGACAGGTCATGAGTCCCCTCGTTCTGTAGCTAAATTCATAACTGTCACAATGAGAGCATTGGCGTCCGCCTACGACGCTCCCAGGCAAAGTTATGGCCCATATTCCATGTTGTGGATTGTCCATAACTCCAGCCAGGGGTGGAGCAGTGCTCCCTCTGAGGTCACTAAGGTAGGAGGGGACCTGGATTTGCCCAGGTTGATAACCCTACTTCGGCCATTTTCCAGTGTTCTTTCGCTGGGGGTCACGTGCAGGAAACATCTGTGGGAGTTCCTAGAAACCTGGTCTACAGCGCCCCCCTGTGGCCAGACGCACAAGGTAACTGATTGAATTGCATACCTGTTTGTAAAACATGCTTTATCTGTAACTGTACTCTGACATATGTATATTCTGTAGATTCCCTATTGTATATATTGTAGTTCTAGTGTGCTTTAGGCTGATTAAATTATATAATTAATCTTGGGCTGTTCTGTTATCTCGATCTTGAATCCCACGTCTGTGTGTTCGGCTAATAGTTACCGTGAAGCGGTTGGTGGCAGCGAGTTGTGCCAAGGATTATTGTGGGGAGGCCAGTGAGATTCGGGGAGATTTTATATATTCCGCCCGCGGAGGTCGGGGGAATATATACCCTACTCTCACCGGGGACCCTTCAATAATCGGCATAAGTAGTATAGCGGCCTCCTTGCTTATTGTCGGGCAATTCCATAATTGGCCTGACTATAAGAGGGGCGCTAGAGAGCGCGTCACGTGCTCTGTCTGTCGGTCGGGAGGTATAAAGGAGGGGTGACCCCCACTTGTTACCCCCCGATTGTGACGTACTGGTAGCCAGCGCGGGGGATTTCTGAGTGACCCCCCCGGTGGTTTGTGACATATTGGTGGCATAGCGGTGGGATCGAGATAATAGTGTGTGTGAGTGTGAGACCCATACTCCCAGACACTAAAGACTGCCTGCAGCAGCTGTGGCTGCTGGGGTCTTCAGACTAGCTCAACACTAGAGTGTCAGAGTGCAGATACTGTAAGGTGTGTGGAGGCATCAGGTGTCAGTTCTGTGTCAGTGACCAAAAGTCTGCAAGAATGGCTGATGGCACCAGGAGCAGAGCTAGGCAACTGGCCGATGCTAAAACAGGAGCCGAAGAGAGGGAGGACGGTGCTGTGGACAGTAATGAGGAGGTTGCCCACGAGTCCTCCAGGAGCTCGACGTCAGAAAACAGCTCTGCAGAGGACATTGCACAACCTGGCACTGCTGGACAAGATGAGGAGCAGCTCACCCAAGGGTCCTCAACGAGCCAGATGCCAGCCCTCCGCTCTGCAATGGACAGTGAAGCACCAGGCTCCGCAGCGGGCCGCAGATCACCACGTGCCATTCCACCGAGCCTGGGAGGCTCGGATAGCCTTCTTCAAATGGCTATGGCCCTTCTCCAGGCTGGAGACCAGAAGGGCTACAAGGAACTCCTGGCAGAGCGCAGGGCAGAGCGGCAGGCAGCGCGTGATGCTGAGGCTGCGGAGCGGCAAGCAGCGCGTGAAGAGCGCCAGGCAGAGCGTGAGGCTGCGGAGCGACAGGCAGACCGTGACTACCAGCTGCATCTAGCCAAGCTCCAGCCCTCATCAGCCACACGTGACCTTCAAGACACCAAACTTCCAAAGGTCCGTGTTGAGGACTTCCCAGTGCTGGAGAAGGATGGAGACTTGGACTCTTTCTTGACTGCTTTTGAACGGACTTGCTTGCAGCACCATCTGGACAAGGACCAGTGGGCCAAATACCTGACCCCCCGTTTAAGGGGTAAGGCCCTGGATATCCTTGGGGACTTGCCTGCTGAGGCAGATCAGGGCTACGACACCATCAAGCGGGCCCTGATCCAACAGTACAACCTCACTCCGGAGTCCTACCGCAAGAAGTTCCGGACCCTGCAGAAGGGACCAAAGGACTCCTGGGCTGACCACCGGCGGGCACTTGCCCGAGCTGCCGACCACTGGACCCAAGGCCTGCAGCTTTCCACCGGACCAGAGATCCTGGACTTGGTCATCACGGAGCAACTCTTGTGGAACTGCCCTGAGGATCTCCGCCAGTTCATCCGAGACCAGAAGCCAAAGGGGTCCACGGCTACAGCTGCCCTGGCCGATGACTACACCAACGATCGGGCTCCTGAAGCCAGGAGAGCAGCCACCAGCAGCACCTGGAGAGGGGGTAAGATGAACTCTGCGACTGCCCCACCTGCCCCTAGACTGCAGGGGGTGTCCCCCTCAACTCCCCTCTCCAGGCCCGTGGCAGAACCAAGACGGTGCCACCAGTGCAACCTACCTGGACACTTCAAGGCCATGTGCCCTCAGCGTCCCAAGGCCCCGGCTCCGTCCCCGTCCCAAGGGCCGCCCAAGGTGTATTGTGTGGGTGGGGGTGGTGGTAGGTCCCTGGACAGCTTCCAACCTGTCACCGTCGGCCGGTCTGTGACCATAGGACTGCGAGACAGCGCCTCGGAGGTGACTCTGGTGCGGCCTGAGATGGTGTCCCCCCAAGACTTGATCCCTGGAAAAACCCTCGCTGTCTCCGGGATTGGAGGCATTGACCCGGCGCTGCCTGTTGCTGACATTTATGTGGACTGGGGCGCAGGGCGAGGGGTGAGAGAGGTGGGGGTAACTGATCGGATCCCTGCAAACGTGCTACTTGGGACAGATTTGGGGCAGATAACCTCCCAGTTTGGGCCCCAACCAAGGGCTGAACCTTCAGCCAGTACTGACATGCCTCCGGACAATGTTAATGTGTTATCTATGAATGATGTAAGGGAGGAGGGAGTGAACTCTGATATTTCTGCTTGCATAGACACCATAGACACACACTCAGCTGCAGCTGTGACAGGGGAGGGGGTCAGAGAAAGGTGTGACAATGCCTCTACAAGTAACCAGCCTGTGAGCTGGGATCTGCTGCCCTCTGCAGGGATAAGCAGAAAGCAGGGTGCTGCAGGGGGAGGACCAGTGTGTGGGGTGGGGGCTACCACAGCAAATGTGGGGTCCCCAGAGATTTCACAGCGGGGTTCTGTTGCTGCAGGAGGGGAACAGGCAGGTGAGATTGGGGCCGGTCCAGGAGCGGAAGTGCTCCCAGGTAAGATCTCGGTGCATGGTTCCCCCACAACCGGGGTGACAGGAAGCCAGGTAGGTCTGCCTGAACCGGCGACTTGGTCAGGAACGGAGGAGGAGCAGGCACGACCCACGGTCGCAGCGGCTGTGGCCGCTGTCACCCGCAGTGGGAGTGCTGGAAGCCAAGGGGCCTCCCGGAGGTCCGATAGCTCTTCCCCTTCTGACCAAGTGGCAGCCGAGTCAGGTGGAGGCCAGGACACAGGTCCCGGGGTACTGACTGAAGATGTGACAGTCTCGTCGATTCTGGCCACATCTAGTCAGGGGTTTCAGGCAGCGTTAGAGGCTGACGACAGCCTGAAAGCTCTTAAGGAGCAGGCGGCACAGCCTCCCTCGGACTCGGACCCGGAGCGAGTGGTCTGGGACCAAGGACGGCTGTACCGGGCCACGGTCCAGCAGGGTTCACCGGAGGCGTGGCCCAGGGACCGACAGTTAGTGGTACCCTATCCGTTCCGGACGGAGTTGTTGCGGATCGCACATGAGATTCCGATGGCCGGACACCTAGGGATCGCTAAGACCAAGGCCAGGTTAAACCAGCATTTCTACTGGCCAAAAATGGGGGCCGATGTGGCTGCCTACTACCGTTCGTGTGAAACCTGTCAGAGAGTGGGGAAGGCGGGGCCACACCCCAAAGCCCCACTGGTATCTCTGCCAATCATCGATGAGCCTTTCAGGAGGGTGGCTGTGGATCTGGTCGGCCCGCTGGCCATCCCCAGCAGCTCCGGGAAACGCTTCATACTGACGGTAGTGGACTATGCCACCCGGTACCCAGAAGCAGTGGCCTTGTCGTCCATTCGGGCTGACAAGGTGGCCACCGCATTGCTGGAGATTTTCTCCCGAGTGGGTTTTCCCCAGGAAATGCTCACTGACCGGGGGACCCAATTCATGTCCCAGCTGATGGAGGCCCTCTGTAAGCAAGTCCAGGTGCGACATCTGGTGGCCAGCCCGTACCATCCACAGACTAATGGCCTGTGCGAGCGGTTCAATGGCACCTTAAAGCAGATGCTTAAGATGTTGGTCGACTCCCATGGGCGTGACTGGGAGCGGTATCTCCCACACCTGTTATTTGCTTACCGGGAGGTTCCACAGGCCTCAACAGGATTCTCACCGTTTGAGCTCCTGTACGGGCGACGTGTGCGGGGCCCCCTGGCTCTGGTGAAAGAGGCTTGGGAAGGGGATTTGGCCACCCCTGGAGTGTCGGTTATCGAGTATGTCATGCGCTTCCGGGACAAAATGCAGGCCTTGACGCAACTGGTACACGACAATATGGCTCAAGCCCAGGCCGATCAGAAGCGTTGGTACGACCAGAACGCTTGTGAGAGGACCTACCAAGTGGGTCAAAAGGTGTGGGTACTGGTCCCCGTACCACAGGACAAGCTTCAGGCAGCCTGGGAAGGCCCATACCTCGTGTACCAGCAGCTCAACCCTGTGACGTACCTGGTCACCCTGGACCCTGCCCGTGGAAGGCGGAAGCCCTTCCATGTGAACATGATGAAGGCACATCATGAGCGGGAGGCATGTGCGCTCCCCGTGTGCAACCTGCCCGAGGAGGGAGAAGCGGAAACCCTCTTGGATATGCTAGCCCAGGTTAGGGCAGGCAGATCCATTGAGGATGTGGAGGTTGGCCACCAGCTCTTGGAGGACCAACGGTCCCAGCTGTGGGCCACCCTACTCCCCTTCCGGGGGTTGTTTACCAACCAGCCCGGAAGGACTGACTTGGCTGTCCATCACGTGGACACTGGGGATCATCCCCCGATCCGGCGTTCAGCATATCGGGTCTCCCTGGAGGTGCAGCAACACATGCGCCAGGAGATTGACGAGATGCTGAAGCTGGGGGTGATCCAGGCATCCAACAGCGCTTGGGCCTCGCCTGTAGTCCTCGTCCCTAAGAAGGACCGAACCACTCGGTTCTGCGTGGACTACAGGGGGCTCAATGCTGTCACGGTCGCCGATGCGTACCCAATGCCACGCATCGATGACCTGCTCGATCAGTTGGCCGGGGCTCAGTACCTGACCATCATGGATCTGAGCCGGGGATATTGGCAGATCCCCCTGACTCGCAAGGCCAGGGAACGCTCTGCCTTTATTACCCCATTTGGACTATACGAGTCCACGGTGATGCCATTCGGGATGAGGAATGCCCCTGCCACTTTCCAGCGGATGGTCAACACCCTGCTCAAGGGACTTGAAGGGTACGCGGCCGCGTACCTGGATGACATTGCCGTCTTCAGTCCCACCTGGGAGGACCACCTAGAGCATCTAGCACAGGTGCTCAGGCGGATCCACCGGGCAGGTTTGACCATCAAGCCGGGAAAGTGTCAGCTGGCCATGAGCGAGGTCCAGTACCTCGGTCACCGGGTAGGTGGGAGAACACTGAAGCCCGAGCCTGAGAAAGTGGAAGCCATCGCATCCTGGCCCACCCCCAGGACCAAGAAGCAGGTGATGTCCTTCTTGGGGACCGCTGGGTACTATAGGAGGTTTGTTCCATGCTATAGTAGCCTGGCAAAGCCCTTGACGGACCTCACCAAGAAGAAGCTGCCCTCTGCAGTCGATTGGACAATGGACTGCGAGACAGCCTTCCGGGCCCTAAAGGACGCCCTGTCCAGCCCGCCCGTGCTACAGGCAGCCGACTTCACGCGGCCGTTTGTAGTACAGACCGACGCCAGTGACTTCGGCCTCGGTGCGGTGCTCAGCCAGGTGGACTCTGCGAGCCAAGAGCACCCAGTCTTGTACCTGAGCAGGAAGCTGTTACCAAGGGAAGTTGCCTATTCCACGATGGAGAAGGAGTGCCTGGCCATAGTGTGGGCCCTGCAGCGTCTGCAACCCTATCTATACGGGCGCCACTTCATCGTGGAGACGGACCACAATCCCCTCAGCTGGTTGCACACCGTCTCTGGGACGAATGGGCGATTGTTGCGATGGAGCCTTGCGCTCCAGCAATACAACTTCACCATTCGCCACAAAAGGGGCCGTGACCACGGTAACGCAGACGGGCTGTCCCGACAAGGAGAGGTCGCGGACGGGCGCACGGGGGAACACCGGAGTGTGCTGCCCCCTAGCGCCCTCAAAAGGGGGGAGGTGTGAGGCAAATCCCGGGATATGAAGATGAATTATGACTCCAGTCATAATCCCTCATCACTCCCTGGCAGTGCCCCCTCCCTTCTTGTTCTCAGTGTTCCACTTACACCTCCATGGCCATGTCCTGTGATATGGAGATGAGGTGGTGTGGGAACAATGGACACAGGATGACTCCCTGCCGTCACCCTGTAACAAGAGTTGTATCTCATTAGCAAGGCTATGGAAATAGCCAGACAGAACGACTCCAGTAAAAAATGGTTCATATCTCGCAAGCCATATTTCCGATAAATATGGCAACCATAAAAATGGTGTCTCCGCATGCGGACGATGCCGGCACACCCTTTTTATGGGAGCAGGACATTGGGAAATGCCCCAGGCGTGATATCAGCCAATGGGGAACTGGCAGACAGGTCATGAGTCCCCTCGTTCTGTAGCTAAATTCATAACTGTCACAATGAGAGCATTGGCGTCCGCCTACGACGCTCCCAGGCAAAGTTATGGCCCATATTCCATGTTGTGGATTGTCCATAACTCCAGCCAGGGGTGGAGCAGTGCTCCCTCTGAGGTCACTAAGGTAGGAGGGGACCTGGATTTGCCCAGGTTGATAACCCTACTTCGGCCATTTTCCAGTGTTCTTTCGCTGGGGGTCACGTGCAGGAAACATCTGTGGGAGTTCCTAGAAACCTGGTCTACAGCGCCCCCCTGTGGCCAGACGCACAAGGTAACTGATTGAATTGCATACCTGTTTGTAAAACATGCTTTATCTGTAACTGTACTCTGACATATGTATATTCTGTAGATTCCCTATTGTATATATTGTAGTTTCTAGTGTGCTTTAGGCTGATTAAATTATATAATTAATCTTGGGCTGTTCTGTTATCTCGATCTTGAATCCCACGTCTGTGTGTTCGGCTAATAGTTACCGTGAAGCGGTTGGTGGCAGCGAGTTGTGCCAAGGATTATTGTGGGGAGGCCAGTGAGATTCGGGGAGATTTTATATATTCCGCTCGCGGAGGTCGGGGGAATATATACCCTACTCTCACCGGGGACCCTTCAATAATCGGCATAAGTAGTATAGCGGCCTCCTTGCTTATTGTCGGGCAATTCCATAATTGGCCTGACTATAAGAGGGGCGCTAGAGAGCGCGTCACGTGCTCTGTCTGTCGGTCGGGAGGTATAAAGGAGGGGTGACCCCCACTTGTTACCCCCCGATTGTGACGTACTGGTAGCCAGCGCGGGGGATTTCTGAGTGACCCCCCCGGTGGTTTGTGACAATGGGACTTCCCCAATCACTAGGACAACCACTGGGGCCGGGCATCACATGGGGTAGAAGTAGGAGCAACCATCACACTTGAGAGAGAACCTTTCTGGGCACAGCTTGGGATAACATCTCGCACTGACAGCTGGAGTTCGTGTTTCTCTCTCTCTTCGTGGGCCCGTGGCTTGGAGCAGGAGGCTCCTGATAGCAACCGAGGGACACTTCACTAAAAAACTTTCACGGGCACCGGCGGTGACCACAGACTATGCCGGGATCGGCTGGAGCTCATCGTGGCAGAGACCATGGGGCAGTGTCTGAACTACTTGTGGAGTAAAAGACCTGGAACCGCAGCCCCTGACTCTGCCTCTCCTTTACAGGCGCTGTCACCCAGCGCTGCGGCGCCAACGGGGACTACCACCACCCCCTATTATCCTCCCGCTCCGCCTGTGGGGAGTGACACCATCCAGGCTGCACTTAACATCTGCCCCAGCAAGAAACCTTGCAGCGATGGCCCATCCCTGGCCGCATACCGCAGGTGGCGTCACGATCCTAATAGACTTTCCTAACCTCCGAATACTACCTCCATCCTCTCTGCCACCCTCCAATTCTACCTGTATGCCTTGGGTTACCGGAGTCGGGCCAGGCCACCCTGTGACAACGCAGAGGATCTGCACCCCCTGCCCGGCAACGAGTAGGTCAAAACACCTGCCCCGTGGGGTGCTACACATGGACTTGCTTGGCCACACCAAGGGTGCACTGAACAGATGTGCTTAGAGTCATTTTTGTGCCACGACTCCCTGAAAGTTTACAGCTTGACTAGGAAAAAAAAGGGTCCCATGTCTCGTGCCATTAGGTCTTTCCAATTTTGGCTACACAGACACCAGAGCCTAGATGTGTTGTGGACCCTGACAGGAGAATAATAAAAAAAAAAGTAGGTGGGAAGGTGTATGGACTTGTTTGGCCACACCAAGGGTGCACTAAATGGTTAAAATTGGAATCGTTTTGTGCCAAGACCCTCTTAAAGTTTGCAAGTTGGCAAAGCAAAATGTGCCCCATCTCCAAGGTGCCATTGGGTCTTTCCAATTTGGACCTCACAGACACCAGAGCCTAGCAGTGTTGCGGTCCATAACAGGACGATAGAAAAAAAAAAAAAAAGTAGGTGGGAAGGTGTACGGTTTTGCTTGGCCACACCAAGGGTGCACTGAATGGCTGTGCTTGGAGTCATTTTGTGCCAAGACTCCCTTAAAGTTTGCAACTTGGCTAAGCAAAAAGGGTCCCATTTCTTGTGCCATTGGGTCTTTCCAATTTCGACTTCACATACACCAGTGCCTAGCAGTGTCGCTGTCCCTGAAAGGAGGATACGGTATGGCGAAGGATAGAAAGTAGGTGGGAAGGTGTATGGACTTGCTTGGCCACACCAAGGGTGCACTGAACAGATGTGCTTAGAGTCATTTTTGTGCCACGACTCCCTGAAAGTTTACAACTTTAAGCAAAAAGGGCCCCATGTCTCATGCCATTGGGTCTTTCCAATTTTGGCTACACAGACACGAGAGCCTAGATGTGTTGTGGTCCCTGACAGGAGAATAAAAAAAAAAAGTAGGTGGGAAGGTGTACGGTTTTGCTTGGCCACACCAAGGGTGCACTGACTGGCTGTCCTTGGAGTCGTTTTGTGCCAAGACTCTCTTAAAGTTTGCAACTTGGCTACACAAAAAGGACCCCAAGTGTCATTTATAATGTTGGGTCTTTCCAATTTGGACTTCACAGACACCGAGCCTAGTTGTGTTTCTGTCCATAACAGGACGATAGAAAAAAAAAGTAGGTGGGAAGGTGTACGGTTTTGCTTGGCCGCACCAAGGGTGCACTGAACGGCTGTGCTTGGAGTCGCTTTGTGCCAAGAGTCCCTTAAAGTTTGCAACTTGGCTAAGCAAAAAGGGTCCCATTTCTTGTGCCATTGGGTCTTTCCAATTTCGACTTCACAGACACCGAGTCTAGATGTGTTGCTGTCCATAACAGGAGGATGGAAAAAAAAAAAAAAAAAGTAGGTGGGAAGGTGTACGGTTTTGCTTGGCCACACCAAGGGTGCACTGAACAGATGTGCTTGGAGTCATTTTGTGCCAAGACTGCCTTAAAGTTTGCAACTTGGCTAAGCAAAATGGGTCCCATCCCTCAAGTGCCATTGGGTCTTTCCAATTTTGACTTCACAGACACCAGAGCCTAGACATGTTGCGGCACCCCTGATAGGAGGGGGTACTGTATGGCTGATGTAGACCGGTATGGGATCCAACCAGTTCTACCATTTGGCCGGTGTAGCAAAACACCATTGACCCCAATCGACAGCACCACCCAACTCAAGTCTAAACAACAATCCTAAGGATAAACGGAAAGTTTAGAAAGTCAAACATTTGCATTGGTCACAGGCAATTTATCCATTTCCTAAATAATTGGATTACGGCGCGGTGTTTTACCATCTCCATCGCGCCTGCTCCTCCTCTTCCTTCTTCTTCACCTTTAAAGCAATGGCCGCTTCCTTTTCCTCTCTGGTTTTCTTTGGCTTTTTGTCGCCCTCGTCCTTTACTTCTTTCTTAATCCTTTTCTTTAAAAAATAAAAAGGAGTGTAATGAATGGGGAAGATTTCCCAGCCGCTACATCTCAATGGCCCCGTTATCTGGTCACTCTCAGCCGCCCCCCCCCCCCCCATTCATATCCCATAAATTCTTTATAGAGGTAAGAATAGAAAACCCGCAGGTCGCCTTATCTGCGAAAAGTGGAAAATTGAAGGCGACTGGTCAAAACGAGGGATCTCAGGATCTCGGCTACTGTACGGCCCCTGGAGACTCCCGCCATCAATCTTTATTCACGAGGAAAAAGCAAGTTTGCGATCTGGAAGGCAGACTGACAGCCGGGAACACAGGAGGCGAAGGAGCGGGGAGCAATTACACCAGCAGAGAGTGTGCGGTAATATTTATTTCCTGAAGCGTAGCGGAATGGCACCATAGTACGGTATGTTACTGATATATTACTGGAAAGCTCCTGCACATTTTTTGCAACACAAATAAGGTTTGTAGGAAAATCCAGTATGTAGAGAAAAATATCAGTCCATAAATACTCTGTGCTGCTGTGAGCCTACCATGGTAAGAAATTGGTGCTACCTGGTGGTCGCACCGCAGCTACTGTCAAGTCAATGGAGTGGAAACGCAAAGTCCCTACAGATAGGTGCAGGGGTAATTTCTTCCGTATAATAGGCAGCCATATTTTACCAATTCTGTCCACTCCCTCTAAAGAGGATATCCATGTGAGAGGCAATAGTGTATGATCAACGGGGTCCAATCATTGGAAGAACCTTCATTCCAAGAGCGGGATCCCCAAGGCCCATGTGTATGGTGTGGCAGTGCTCATGTGTGACCATCGCTCCATTCACTTCATTGGGTTTAACTGCACAATTTATGGAAACCGCTTCATTTACTTCTATAGGAAGGATAGTGTGCCTGTGACAGCAATACCCCATTCACTTTATTGGGTCTATGGGAGCAATAGTGCCTGTATGACCACCATAGTCATGTATGAGTCTACGAGAGCATTCGTGCAGGTGTGACCATCCCAGACATGTATGAGTCTATGGGAGCGGTAGTGCTCGTATGACCACCTCAGTCATATATGGGTCTATGGGAGGGATAGTGCATGTGTGACCACCCCATCCGGTTATATATGGGTCTATGGGAGGGATAGTGCGTGTGTGACCACCCACCCCAGTCATGTATGGGTCTATGTGAGCTATAGCGCTCGTGTGACTACCCCATTCATGTATGGGTCTATGGGAGCGAAAGTGCACGTGTGACCACCACAGTCATGTATGGGTCTATAGGAGAATTAGTGCACGTGACCACCAGTCATGTATGGGTCCATGTGAGCTATAGTGCACGTGTGATCACGCCAGTCCTATATGGGTCTATGGAAGCGTTGGTGCATGTGTGACCACCCCAATCATGTATTGGTCTACGGAAGCATTTGTGCATGTGTGACCCCTCCCCAGTCATTTATGGGTCTATGGGAGCGGTAGTGCACGTGACCACCAGTCTTGTATGGGTCTATGAGAGGGATAGTGCACGTGCGATCACCCCCTTCATGTATGGGTCTATGGGAGCGGTAGTGCACGTGTGGGTTCATTTTTTGGGCGTGGTGCTCTTTCCAGTCTGTGTACATTGTCCTGTTAAGTTGATCACCCCCCGCTAGACTTTTGTCCCTAAAGCGGGCTTCACACGCAGCGACGTCGCTAACGAGATGTCGTTGGGATCACTGAATTCGTGACGCACAACCGGCCTCGTTAGCGACGTCGTTGTGTGTGAAAATTACTTACCTTATCGTTGATCGTTGACATGTCGTTACTTTCCCGATTATCGTTGCTGTTGCAGGTACGATGCTGTTTGCCATTCCTGCGGCAGCACTCATCGCTACGTGTGACACCACAGGAACGAGGAACAACACCGTACCTGCGGCCGCCGGCAATGAGGAAGGAAGGAGGTGGGCGGGATGTTACAGCCGCTCATCTCCGCCCCTCCGCTTCTATTGGGCAGCCGCTTAGTGACGCCGCTGTGACGCCGCACGAACCGCCCCCTTAGAAAGGAGGTTGTTTGCCGGCCACAGCGACGTCGCTAGGCAGGCAAGCACGTGTGACGGGTCTTAGCGATGTTGTGCGCCACGGGCAGCGATTTGCCCGTGCCGCACAACCGACGGGGGCGGGTGCTTACACCAGTGACATCGCTAGCGATGTCTATGCGTGCAAAGCGCCCTTAAGTCTGGGGGACAATTACTTGTTGTTTGGATGTACTTGTGGATTGATCCCCCAATTATATTTTTGGTGCCCTCCCGATTCTGTCTTTATAAGTCTGGGGGAGGGGGGCCTGGGATCTACCTAAACTCTGCTTACCTGGGACATAGGTCAGTCTGTCGGAGAACTTCAAGAGACAAGGAAGAAGATTGATCCTCTGGGGGAGAAGCTGCAGCTACAGGCAGCACCCCCACCCCAGAGAGCCATTGAGAAACCCGGATTTCCCTGGAAAAAGATTGCTGGAGGATTGTTACTCATCCCTGGGACATTTATGCCATTACTGGACTATTTTACCCTCTGTGTAGTGGATTATTTGATGGACATTCTGGATTGCATTGAATATTCTTTGGATTTTTCACTCATCTCTCACTCTGTTGATTGTGTGATATTGGAGAAGGACCCCGTGACAACTGACAAAACTATACACAACCCCTCATATACCACCATCACATGGGTCTATGGGAGTGATCGTGCATGTGGGATCACCAATCACAGACAGTGAATAGACTACTTCTCTATTCGCTTAGGGGACAATCTCTGGATCGGTGGCAGTCCTGATGGTTGGAACCTGACCTTGCGGGTCAGAATATGACCCCATTCACCTGCATTACAGGTAGAGGTTAATTTTAAAGTCCCAGAGACCTCCTATAAGTTTGGATAAACTCCTCGCTAACTTCTGAGCGCTCTATTAGATGTTGGGCGATGAGCCGCCTCCTACCTTTCCCTCGTCTTCGCTTTCCTCCGTCGCCGGCTGTTCTTTATCTTTCTCACTTTTTCTTTTTTTCTTCTTCGACCTGCGGAGAGAATTTAATAAGCGTTCTCTCTTCGTACCGGTAATTTGTAATATTTTCTCTTCTGTTCAATATCATTTTAGCACTGAGCGTATGGAACGGATTAAAACACGCGCCGCGATATTGTTAAATTAAAAAGATGAATGTATCGGGTGATTTGTAATCGGAGCGCGGCGCTCGCTCGCATTCAGCCGTTTTCCCGACGTTTGACGACAGAATTTCTCTAAAAACACAACTTCCAAGTGAAATTAGAATTGATTTGCTGTATATTGTGCAGTGACACTTGTTTCCTTTCTTTTCCAATCTCGCATTATTATATTTCTGCCATTAGACGGATAATCCAGTCTGTGTTTATACCGCGTTATTGCAATCAATCACTACAATTGCCTTTCTTGTCATTAAGACTGCAGATTTAAAGAACAGACACAAACTTTTCGATACCAGCCGTGTGGGCAAATGTGTTAACCCAACTTTATCCGGCACTGTTATGCGGATCTTCCATATTGTGCCTATAGCCTTATAGGTGTCTGTATTGTAGCTCCGATAGGAAAAATGCCCATTGGCACAAGGCGACATTTTTACTCCAACCGACCAAAATGCCTCTGGGGATGAGGCTGCAGAGTTTGGGTCAGGTGTTATGGGTGACAGACAGTCCTGTGGTGTCCGCCTATAGAAGGTCGCAGCGTTTGGCTGCGCAAACTGCTCCCTGACCTTCTATTTCCCCTTGGGATTCATCCTTTTCCCTTTAGGACCCTGCAGAGTTCCTCACCTTTTCAGCACTTCCATTTCTGTCCTTAAATTCATTCATTGGCTGCACAATCTGCTCCCTGACCTATCATTCCTGCTTGGGGTTCATCCCTTTCCCTTTAAGACCCTGCAGAGTTCCTCACCCTCAGCTGTTTCCATCAGCATTGTGTGTCCTTAAATTCCCTCATTGGCTGTGCAATCTGCTCCCTGACCTTATATTATTTCTGCTTGGAGTTCAGTCCTTTCCCTTTAGGACCCTGCAGAGTTCCTCACCCCCTCAGCTGCTTCCATAGGAATTTTGTGTCCTTAAATTCCCTCATTGGGTGCACAAACTCTTCCCTGACATTCTATCATTCCTGCTTGGAGTTAATCCCTTTCCCTTTAGGACCCTGCAGAGTTCTTCCTTACCCTCAGCTGCTTCCATCAGCATTGTGTGTCCTTAAATTCCCTCATTGGCTGTGCAATCTGCTCCCTGACCTATTTTTTCTGCTTGGGCTTCATCACTTTTCCCTTTAGGACCCTGCAGAGTTCCTCACCCTTTCAGTTGTTTCCATCAGCACTTTCATTTATGTCCTTAAATTCATTCATTGGCTGCACAATCTGCTCCCTGACCTATCATTCCTGCTTGGGGTTCATCCTTTTCCCTTTAGGACCCTGCAAAGTTCCTCACCCTTTCAGCTGTTTTAATTAGCACTGTGTGTCCTTAAATTCCCTCATTGGCTGCACAATCTGCTCCCTGACCTTTTATTTTTGCTTGGGGTTCATACCTTTCCCTTTAGGACCCTGCGGAGTTCCTCCCCCTTTCATCTGTTTCCATTTGTGTTCTTAAATTCTCTCACTTCCTATTACTCTGTGCTAGTGAAAGCTCTATCTACAGATCCTGAGTGCAAGCAGTCGGCTTGCACTCATCTGGAGTAACTGTTGCATGTTTCAGTCCCTCTCCCTGTATCTTCTTGCAGAAAAGTAGTTTATTTTCCCTTGTTTGTTATCCCTGTGTGTCCTTTAACATTTAGTGGTGTTGATGAAGAGCTCACCCCATCCGTTTTCTACCTAGGGCCTAGATCAGGGTCAGCCCAGGGCCAGGTATTCTGCTCAGCACATAGGTGCGGAACCTATCTAGGGTGATGAGGGAAGCCAGGGGTCATGTATCCTGCTCGGCGCATAGGAGCAGAACCTATCTAGGGTGATGAGAGAAGCCAGGGTCAGGTATCCTGCTCGACACACAGGTGCGGAACCTATCTAGGGTGGTCGAAGCAGGTATCCTGCTCAGTGCCTAGATGCGGAACCTATGTAGAGTGATGAGGGAAGCCAGGGTCAGGTATCCTGCTTGGCGCATAGGTGCAGAACCTATTTAGCATGGTGAGGGAAGCCAGGGCCAGGTATCCTGCTTGGCGCATAGGTGCAGAACCTATCTAGGGTGGTGCGGGAAGCCAGGGTCAGGTATCCTGCTCGGCGCATAGGTGCGGAACCTATCTAGGGTGGTGAGGGAAGCCAGGGTCAGGTATCCTGCTCGGCACATAGGTGCGGAACCTATCTAGGGTGGTGCGGGAAGCCAGGGTCAGGTATCCTGCTCGGCGCATAGGTGCAGAACCTAT
This sequence comes from Anomaloglossus baeobatrachus, assembly GCF_048569485.1. Taxonomy (NCBI): domain Eukaryota; kingdom Metazoa; phylum Chordata; class Amphibia; order Anura; family Aromobatidae; genus Anomaloglossus; species Anomaloglossus baeobatrachus. Next base: position 194,760,437 of record NC_134362.1, on the reverse strand, counting down.
CTAGGGTGGTGAGGGAAGCCACAAACCAGGTATCCTGCTCGGCACATAGGCCCATAACTTACCTAGAATGGTGAGTGAAGCCAAGGGCCAGGTATCCGGCTTGGCACATAGATGCAGAACCTATCTAGGGTGGTGAGGGAAGCGAGGGCCCAGCTGTAGGCTTGGTAAGGGGGTCACAATTTCCACCCTTCCCTAGACACAGGGTTTCCTTGCCCTTTTGCTACTTGCTTGGTACTTCCCTATACCTAGTGTGACATCAGGAGACATGTGCCAGTCCAGAAATCATGGACCGTGCTAAGACTTTGAAAGCTGGTGCTATACAGGGGATTTAGGCACAGGGCTAGGGCAGGAAAACCAGCTTTCACCTGTCTATAGCCACATGATCAAGTCTGCTTTCAATCATGGAGACCAGGTTCATTACAACAGAATCAGTGCCTGTTTGTAAGCTAACCATCGTCTGCATCAGAGCTGTAGACACAAAACGGCAGGTGATTTGGACCCTAAGGGAGCAGTCAGATGACTGTAACACACCGACAATGATCACATCATAATGCATGGCTTGACCGGCGGCTCTCCTGACCCGAGCGTGGGAACGTATATTATTTCTATGCAGCTCAAGCTTGGGTCAGGAGAGCCGCCGGCCACTTCATGCATTTTGATGCCATCGTCATCCATGTTCTATGGCAGTCTGAGGATCACTAAAGTAAAGCAATCAGCTGCAAAGAAGTCTAGCAGTAAGTCAGTTTCCCTGCAGCACCCCCGCAGGAACAATGAGGTATTGCAATGGGAGGTAAAAAAAAAAAATAAAAGAGGGCCCTTATAGTATATGGTCGTTCACCTGTGACAGAAGCTACTCGCTGCTTTGAAGGTGGAAGGGGCACGTCTGACCCCAGAGTATTACACCTTCTCAAGATAGGTCCTCCATAACGAGAGCTACTCTCTATAACCTCCCTTCTGTCTGGCCATGGGATTCATTATACAATTAAAGGGTCACTCCGGCACCACTCCCTTCTGTATCGGAAGGTATGTGGTGCTGATGACGACACTCGCCTCCCAATGTGGTGCCGGGGAAACTTTTCGATTCATTTCCATTAAACTTTGAAATGCCACATTGACGTTCCAGGAAGCCACCGATCACACTTACTTGATGGCGGGGTCATCATTAGCCTCCTCTTGTCTCGCCCTTTTTTCCCCTTGTTTAGCACCATTCTTCTTTACAGACACAAAGTCTTCATCTTCAGGCTCAGTTTTCACAGTAACGGAACTAAAAATTAAGAAAAATAGACAAAAAGTAGAGGAAGAGAGGGAAGTGCCACGACGAGCCATCAAGACCTGCCCTGAAAAGGCATCAAATTGGAAACAGTCCTGAAGAAGGTCAAATCCTGGGTGGCAAAGGAACATTAGGTGCACATGCTAGAACTGGAATTTAAAGAAGGCAAGTTCCCTCGAAATTTTCCCTAGTTACCCCTGCCCAAACCTGAATAGCAGACCACATATTAGGAGAGATGGCGGATTAGTGGTTATTCCGCGTTGATGGTCAATAGTGACGTGGTGCATTCTAAAAAAAAACCCCATGGTTTATTGTTTCAATGTGTTTCGCAGCTGTCTCGCTTCATCAGGGAGAATACAAACTACATTATTCTGGTTTTTCTTTTTCCCAATGAAGAAGCTGCAAAACGCATTGAATCATTAAACCCAGTCTATTGAATAACGCACCGCATCATTATTGACCGGCAGCACGGAATAACCACTAATCATCCCTCAGTCCTACTTATCGGCTCTTTCAGTGGCGGCCTTTTTTGTTTCAATCATAGGAGCTGTAGGGGTGTGGACTTCGTGGTAGTATAAATGGCAGAGGGATCGGGAACAGAAAAGACGGAGATATCACAGTACCTTGAGATGCCATCATGTTTTGAGGATTCAGATTTCTTCTTTGTCTGGAAATCAAAAATTAAGAGTCGTGAATTTCTAGTGAAAGGTGATGTTCAGGATCAGAACGATGTTTCGCCAAAAAGCTCCTTCTGGGGTCGTCCCCACACCTATCAATTCTCACTTTCCCAATGTGACTTTTTTCCCCTTTTAAAAATTGGCTCCTTTCCGGATGAGCTCAGGGTGTTCACTGACCTTGCTCTTAGTTTTGTCTTTCTTGTCCGCGTCGCTTTTGTTTCCATCCTTTTCCTTTCGCTCTTTCTTTTTGGCCACCTTCCCCTCCTGCTCAAATGTCGTTTTCTTTTTCTTCTTATCTTTGTTTTTCTTAGAAATCTCTTTAAAAGGATCCAGATGATCCTGAATGGTCACGTCTTGAGTCATTGTACTGGGAACATAATTGTCAACAGTTACAAGGTTGCCTATTTTAATACAAGGCCGGGTACAATCACTAGAGATGTTCTTAGGGGAACTTTATAGAGAAAAAAAAAAAAGTAAAATATAGCCCCGTGCAAGTTTTAGGTTATAGTCTCTGTCCTAATTTGACCTTAAGCTGAACGGAGATTTGTTTCTGGAGATAAGAGGTCAGACGACCTCCTATAAGATGCGGGGAGATTAGGGACACCGTATGAATCCATGGTGTGGCCACTTCAATTCCAGGTGTAACATTTGAAGTGTGGACCGGGGGCAAAGTGTGGACCGGGGGCAAAGTGTGGACCGGGGGCAAAGTGTGGACCGGGGGCAAAGTGTGGACCGGGGGCAAAGTGTGGACCGGGGGCAAAGTGTGGACCGGGGGCAAAGTGTGGACCGGGGGCAAAGTGTGGACCGGGGGCAAAGTGTGGACCGGGGGCAAAGTGTGGACCGGGGGCAAAGTGTGGACCGGGGGCAAAGTGTGGACCGGGGGCAAAGTGTGGACCGGGGGCAAAGTGTGGACCGGGGGCAAAGTGTGGACCGGGGGCAAAGTGTGGACCGGGGGCAAAGTGTGGACCGGGGGCAAAGTGTGGACCGGGGGCAAAGTGTGGACCGGGGGCAAAGTGTGGACCGGGGGCAAAGTGTGGACCGGGGGCAAAGTGTGGACCGGGGGCAAAGTGTGGACCGGGGGCAAAGTGTGGACCGGGGGCAAAGTGTGGACCGGGGGCAAAGTGTGGACCGGGGGCAAAGTGTGGACCGGGGGCAAAGTGTGGACCGGGGGCAAAGTGTGGACCGGGGGCAAAGTGTGGACCGGGGGCAAAGTGTGGACCGGGGGCAAAGTGTGGACCGGGGGCAAAGTGTGGACCGGGGGCAAAGTGTGGACCGGGGGCAAAGTGTGGACCGGGGGCAAAGTGTGGACCGGGGGCAAAGTGTGGACCGGGGGCAAAGTGTGGACCGGGGGCAAAGTGTGGACCGGGGGCAAAGTGTGGACCGGGGGCAAAGTGTGGACCGGGGGCAAAGTGTGGACCGGGGGCAAAGTGTGGACCGGGGGCAAAGTGTGGACCGGGGGCAAAGTGTGGACCGGGGGCAAAGTGTGGACCGGGGGCAAAGTGTGGACCGGGGGCAAAGTGTGGACCGGGGGCAAAGTGTGGACCGGGGGCAAAGTGTGGACCGGGGGCAAAGTGTGGACCGGGGGCAAAGTGTGGACCGGGGGCAAAGTGTGGACCGGGGGCAAAGTGTGGACCGGGGGCAAAGTGTGGACCGGGGGCAAAGTGTGGACCGGGGGCAAAGTGTGGACCGGGGGCAAAGTGTGGACCGGGGGCAAAGTGTGGACCGGGGGCAAAGTGTGGACCGGGGGCAAAGTGTGGACCGGGGGCAAAGTGTGGACCGGGGGCAAAGTGTGGACCGGGGGCAAAGTGTGGACCGGGGGCAAAGTGTGGACCGGGGGCAAAGTGTGGACCGGGGGCAAAGTGTGGAAGGGGGCAAAGTGTGGAAGGGGGCAAAGTGTGGAAGGGGGCAAAGTCTGGAAGGGGGCAAAGTCTGGAAGGGGGCAAAGTCTGGAAGGGGGGCAAAGTCTGGAAGGGCAAAGTCGCACAGACAATACGTGCATCTGTCCATGTGGGTCTCCAGCTGCACAAAATGAAAGCAAAGCCACCAATACACAAAGTACAAACAAGTTGTTGCTTTTAATCCATTTTCCCATAATTTTACATGAGAATTTGCTGCATAGCTGCGAGTGGCAGCATGCTCAATCATCAAAAGGAGCAGCTGCAAGTGGCAGCCGCTCCTTTGTCTATCAGCGGTCTTCGCATGCGCAATGAAGTGGTCTTCCTGCCTCCCAGCATTGTGAACAGGACGTGAAAACCGCCAGCTGTCCAGACTATAAGGGCTTGTTCACACAATGCTTTTTTTCCATGGGAAGAAACGAAGCACCGTAAAGTGTACGATTCCTGAAAGCTCACGCACACGCTCTCTTTCCATGCCGATAAGACATTGATGACCTATCCTATGGATGTACCATTGATGTAAAAGTAGTGGCCAACCTCTAAGTTTGATATCCCCTTTAAGGACACATGAACGCTCAGCTAAAGTGAGTGTGCATGTGTATTGGTCAAGTTGGAAGAATAGCTGTCAGGTGAACAAGCATTTGGATGACCGCTATTGAAGGAGTATAGGTGCGAGAGGAGCAAAAAAAGACTTCCAGCATCAAAGCTCAGAGCCTGTGTCAGTACTCCATTGACCGGATCTGCAAATCTTTCTATCTCTAGCACCTATACTCCTGACCGCTATTCTTCCCTCCTCACAAATACACATGCACACTCAGTTTATCTGAGCGTGCATGTGACCTTAAAGAGGTTGACAACTACTTCTACATCGATGGCCAATCCTTAAGATAGGTCATCAATGTCTGATCGGCCGGGGTCTGATGCACATGCACACTCCGTTTAGCTGAGCGTGCATGTGTCCTTAAAGAGGTTGGCCACTATTTTTACATCAATAGTCCATCCTTAGGCTATGTCATCAATGTCTGATCGGCCGGGGTCTGATGCACATGCACACTCCGTTTAGCTGAGCGTGCATGTGTCCTTAAAGAGGTTGGCCACTATTTTTACATCGTTAGTCCATCCTTAGGCGGCTATGTCATCAATGTCTGATCGGCTGGGGTCAGATACACATGCACGCTCAGCTAAACTGAGTGTGCATGTGTCCTTAAAGGGGATATTCACCTAAAACCATCACCTATCCACAGGTAGGTGTGTGACACCCCTGGACTAGTCCGGGTGTCCCAGGGTGCTGCACGCTCTTTATTCTTCGTGCAGGACTCAACCCCTCTTGGTTCTGGGTTCCTAACTTGCGGTACTGCCTCCATCAGCATCCAAAAATCCCAATCACACCTCACACCACATCCTGTCAGGCAAACCAGTGGGCTGCTGAGCTGGAATAGGGCCTCCCACCTAGGGGTCAGGCAGGGAGGTGGGAGGTGACAAGTCAGTGCAGTGGTAGCCCTCGAGCAGTGAGGAGCTATGGGAAGCGTGTGGCTCCCGGGGAGTAAAAGGTTGGGTTGAAGACAGTGGTCTGGGCCCGGAGGAGTCGGAGACCCGGTCGCAGAATATTGGGACTGGGTGCATGGACTTAGTCTTAGAGGATGGTCAGCAGCTCGAGTACATTAGCCGGTCCGGGACCGAAAGCATGGCGGGGTACTGGACTCTAGGTCGGAGAGTAGCTTCAAGCAACCCAGCAATTAACCTGTGGAGGAGAGTGACCTTATGGACTGTCCCCATGAAGCTCAGAGATCGGGGGCACCAACACAACGAGGGGGATAGGGCTTTCCAACCCAAGCAGCCCACAAAAAAGTGATCCCTTGAGAGCACAGCTCCATTACCAAAAGTAGGGAGCGGGGCCCGGACAGCTTTACGCCTACGGGCCACTTGGAAACTTCTAAAACTGTGCACGGAGGCAGGCTCTGGACCACCCGGCAGTATTATAGGGGACAGAGACACAGACTGGCTCCTCCAAGAGGGCAGGGGCACCCAGAGACTTTGTTAACCTTGTTGTCAGTCTGCTTTTCATCACCGACGCTGTCTGAGTGAGTACTTGGTCATCCCCTGCTTCCACCTAACCCTGCGCTCCCCTGCACCCCTCTATCCAGAGTCCCGGGGTCTCCCCTATCCGTGGAGGGAAACGTCATTGGCTGCCCCACTCCATCTCCCCCGGGTACTCCCATCGGCAGCGTTGGTAATCCCCATTACCGCACACCACGGGTGACGTCACAAACTATATCCCCCCTATAACATTTGAGAGTGGCCCTAGCCCCCGGGTTTGGAGACCCTGGAGCCACGAGTAATCAACCTCGATCTGAGTGTGGGGATTCCCACTGATGGCAAGATTAAGTTTCCATGTCCCCCCCTTTGTGAATGGAATGGTGCGTGACCACTGCTTCAATCGTGCACTACCTCTCCGATAAAGGTTATTGGAACAGTGGTCACATTTATGGAGGACCTTGAGACCACCCATCTCATAATCAGAACAGACACCGATAAATGAGATTTGTGGGGAGTGGGAATAAGCTGCATTGTCCGAGGGTGGCTCATCTACCATGAGAGCAAAGGATTGGGCATGTCGAAAAAAATCTGCCTGACCTTTTTATTCTGCCTGACCTTTTTATTTTACCCTAATATCTGCAGTTCCTGCCGAACTTGGCCTCTACGGTGTCGGTGCTCAGCCGCGGGCACGAGGTCCAACGCTGGTAAAATTCGCCAACTTCAGATTCATAAAGGCGAAAATAAGTGCATTTTAAACTTGTGTTCCCCTCTTAAGTCTCGCACTTTTCAGACTGATTACAAAGCTTGTTTTGCAAATCGCAACCATAAAAATTAATTTACATAATTGTCCCATTCCGATGAGCACTTTAATTAAATTGTCAGGCTTTTCAAAGGTTTTGCTATCCGGACGCGGCTCCTCTGTCATCCTCTCGTTAAACTCAATCTTTTATTATTTTTTCGTCTCCGGATTGTGGCTGCATTCCCAGATCGCGTCCCTGTGGCATTTCTCAAAGCTCAATGATTTTTTTTTTGGAGGGGGACAACTTGCGGATTGTGCGGATTGAACGGCGTATCACCGGCGCCCTTCATCAGGAGCAGAAAGAGGTGGTGCTGCGGCGTTGTGATTTTATCGCTTTTCATATGCACATAACAGATTCTTATTTGGCCTCAATTATGAAGTCATTAGATGAACGGCAGCGTGTGATCCTAATCTGCCCGAATCTGATCAAATCCCGCAGACTTCACAAAAAAAGTAGGGACGAAGTCAAGAAACACTCACATACTGAGCACTACAGTGCATTACTACGGCACCACGGTGCATGGCATCCAAACATTATGTGTCAAGGGCAATACCCCTATACCTGCAGTGCAACATCTGCAGGCCACCTCCCTGGTTGCACGCACTCTTGCAATGGTGCTCATTATACCTATAAAATGTAGTGCTGACCTGTATATGCAACACTCATGTCTGGTGTAGTGGTAGCGAGCGGGATTAGTGGACCCATTGGCCCACAGGCAAGGGGGACCCATTGGCCCACAGGCAAGGGGGACCCATTGGCCCACAGGCAAGGGGGACCCATTGGCCCACAGGCAAGGGGGACCCATTGGCCCACAGGCAAGGGGGACCCATTGGCCCACAGGCAAGGGGGACCCATTGGCCCACAGGCAAGGGGGACCCATTGGCCCACAGGCAAGGGGGACCCATTGGCCCACAGGCAAGGGGGACCCATTGGCCCACAGGCAAGGGGGACCCATTGGCCCACAGGGAAGGGGGACCCATTGGCCCACAGGGAAGGGGGACCCATTGGCCCACAGGGAAGGGGGACCCATTGGCCCACAGGGAAGGGGGACCCATTGGCCCACAGGGAAGGGGGACCCATTGGCCCACAGGGAAGGGGGACCCATTGGCCCACAGGGAAGGGGGACCCATTGGCCCACAGGGAAGGGGGACCCATTGGCCCACAGGGAAGGGGGACCCATTGGCCCACAGGGAAGGGGGACCCATTGGCCCACAGGGAAGGGGGACCCATTGGCCCACAGGGAAGGGGGACCCATTGGCCCACAGGGAAGGGGGGGACCCATTGGCCC